>NC_044568.1:73260239-73492820 GCF_007565055.1 Rhinopithecus roxellana | reverse complement strand
GGGGAGCGGGCATTGGAAGGACGCCCGCGCTCAGTGCAATGTCCACTGTGAGGCGGCACATTCCGGGGCCGGTGATTGGTGGAGAGGGAGTATAAAGCCCCAGGGTTGCTAAGGCAGCGCCCAGACGGAAGACGGTTTGCTGGAAAGCAGACCTGGTCCCCGTCTAATTGCTCCTGAGCCTCCCGCTCCCTTGCCCCGCACGTGTGCTGAGCTGATTGACCTTCTCCTGACGGTGAGTAAAACCCACCAGTACTTGAGAACGTAATTTGAACCGGATCCTTTCCCAAAACCCGCGAAGACAGACGAAGAAAAAAAAAGAGAAAAGAAGAAGGCAGAAGAAAGTAAGAAGAACACCCTCGCCCTCCCCAAGTCAGATCCGGGCCGTCCCCATCCCCTTCCCTGCCCCCCCCAAGCCACCCCCACCTCTGTCCTGGCCGCCTCAGGGCGCCCTGAGAGGACCAGGACATGCGGGTGCGGTGGCTGCTCTTTTGGCTCCTCCTGCTGGGATTTCTCAGCCATCAGTCAAACTATGTGAGTAGAGGCTGGACCCGCGGGGTTTCTTCCTTGTTACTGGGCCGTGTCACGCGGCATGAAATTACACAGCTCAGGCCTGTAATCCTAGCACTTTAGGGAGTCGAGGTGGGCAGATCACTTGAGTCCAGGAGTTCAAGACTAGCCGGGGCATCATAGCTAAACCCCATCTCTACAAAAAATGCCAAAAAAAGATTAGTCGGGCCTGGTGGTGCGCACCTGTTGTCCCAGTTACTGGAGAGGCTGAAGTGGGAGGATCGCTCCGGCCCAGGAGTTGAAAGCTGCAGTAAGCCGAGATTGCCCCGCTGCACTCTTGTCTCAAACACAACGAATCAAAACAAAGTGAAATGTCATTTGAGTTTTGTGTTTTTTTTTTTTTTTGAGACAGAGTCTCACTCTGTCGCCCAGGCTGGAGTGCAGTGGCAAGATCTTGGCTTACTGCAACCTCTGCCTCCCGGGTTCAAGCAATTGTCCTGCCTCAGCCTCCTGAGTAGCTGGGATTACAGGCGCAGACCACCACGCCTGGCTAATTTTTGTATTTTTAGTAGAGACCGGGTTTCACCATCTTCGCCTGGATACTCTCTATCTCTTGACCTTGTGATCCACCTGCCTCAGCCTCCCAGAGTGCTGGGATTACAGGCGTGAGCCACAGCACCAGGCCAAAATATATAACCTTAAGTGTAAGTTTACTAACTTTGAAAAGTACATACACCAGCATAACCCAACCCCCTTTCAAGATCTACACTTTGTTTGTTTGTTGTTTGTTTTGTTTTGAGATGGAGTTTCTCTCTTGTTGCCCAGGCTGGAGTGCAATGGCACAATATCAACTCCCCGCAACCTCCACCTCCCAGGTTCAAGCGATTCTCCTGCCTCAGCCTCTTGAGTAGCTGGGATTACAGGCATGTGCCACCACACCCTGCTAATTTTGTATTTTTAGTAGAGATGGGGTTTCTCTGTGTTGCTCAGGCTGGTTTTGAACTCCCGACCTCAAGTGATCCTCCCACCTCAGCCTCCCAAAGTGTTGGGATTACAGGTGTGAACCACCGTGCCCAGCCAAGATCTACACTATTATGTCACCCCAGAAAGTGAACTCTCCCTCTTCCCAGCCAATCTCTTTCTTATCATAGGTTAGCTTGCTTATTCTGGAATTTCGTGTATATAGATGCATGCCATGCCATAGGTACTTTTTTGTGTCTGCCTTATTCTACTCAACACAATGTTTCTGAAATCATTATCATTGTTGCACAGTTCCCTAATGCCATCCTTTCCATTTCAGACTCAGTATATGCTGAGTTCAACCTGTTGAAGGGCTATCTCTGTTTAATTCACCATCTTGAAAGAAACATTTAAAATTAAGATGTTTTCAAGAACATATAGTTAAATCCTGAGGTATCGATGTAGAAATGTTATCACAAGTTGTCTGAACTTACTCAGGGGAAGTCTTTGTCTTCATTCACATAAGAGTCTAATGGAATTAATATCAACAATCTTAGAGAAATTCCACACTATTCATGCCATTTTGCCATTTTCATAATCTCCACCTTGGTAATTTTTTTTTTTTTTTTTTGAGACAGAGTCTTGCTCTGTCACCCAGGCTGAAGTGCAGTGGCATGATCTCGGCTCACTGCAATCTCTGCCTCCCTGGTTCAAGCGATTCTTCTGCCTCAGCCTCCCAAGTAGCTGGAACTACAGGCGCGTGCCACCATGCCCTGCTAATTTTTTGTATTTTTAGTAGAGATGGGGTTTCACTGTGTTAGCTAGGATGGACTCGATCTCCTGATCTTGTGATCCACCCGCCTTGGCCTCCCAAAGTGCTGAGATTACAGGCGTGAGCCACTGCGCCTGGCCCACCTTGGTAATTTTTAAGCACTGAAATTTGATACTTATTTGTGAATGAAGGCATCTCTTCATTGTATTTTTTTTTTTTTTTACTTATGCTGAGTTTTAAATGACAAAGATTCACATAATCCAAGAGAGAAGTATGATTCAGAGGGATTCTTTTATCATGTGATATGTGATAAATACAACCAATGTTATACATCAATTTAAAAAATAAGTAAATAAAGAAAAGATAATTACTGGCCAGGCTGTAATCACAGCACTTTGAGAGGCCAAGGTGGGTGGATCATGAGGTCGGGAATTCGATACCAGCTGGCCAAGATGGTGAAACCCCGTCTCTACTAAAAATACAAAAATTAGCGGAGCACAGTGCCAGGCGCCTGTAATCCCAGTTATTCAGTAGGCTGAGGCAGGAGAATCGCTTGAACCTGGGCGGCGGAGGTTGCAGTGAGCTAAGATCGTGCCACTGCACTCTAGACTGGGCAACAGAGCAAGACTTTGTCTCAAAATAAAAGAAAAAAAAAAAAAAAAGAAAGAAAAGATAATGACTTTATATACTTAGCTTGTCTTACTCGTGAGTGACGGGCTGCATGTGGCCCAGGACAGTTTTGAATGCAGTTCAACACAAATTTGTAAAGTTTCTGAAAACGTTATGAGATTTTGGCCAGGTGCGATGTCTCATGCCTGTAATCCCAGCACTTTGGGAGGCCGAGGCAGGCAGATCACCTGAGGTCAGGAGTTCGAGACCACCCTGTCCAACATGGCAAAACCCCGTCTCCACATAAAATACAAAAATTAACCAGACATGGTGGCAAGGACCTGTAATCTCAGCTACTCAGGAGGCTGAGGCAGGAGAATGGCTTGAGCCCAGGAGCTGGAGGTTGCAGTGAGCTGAGACTGCACCACTGCACTCCAGTCTGGGCGACTGAGCGAGACTGTCTCCAGAGAAAAAAAAAGAGTTTTTTTTTTTTAGATCATCAGCTATTGTTAGTGTATGTTATGTGTGGCCCAAGACAACTTTCCTTCTTTTAATATAGCCCACAGAAGCCAAAAGATTGGATATCCCTGCTTTATACCAAGAAAAAAGACACCCTACATTTGCAATGCCCAAAAACACTACCAGCCATCCAAAAAACATGAGACTGGTAACTTCTTTTTTTTGTAGCAGTGGAATCCCATGGTGATATCTGAGGGATGTGGTTACCTTTTGGAGGAGGGTAATGGTTTCTAAGGATGATTCTTTTTGACTGAAATATTGTCAGTGTCACTGACCTTTTCGTTATTTCCACTATTATTATTTCAGGTTATCAGTTATCTGCCTGACCATTTTCAGCCTGGGCCTGACTTTTTTGGAATTCCTTGGAGAGCTATCATTATTGTGTTTCTAGGAATCTCTACACTTGGCATTTTCCTCTGGAAAACTAGCTTTGGTGTGAGTATACTAACTTTCTGTAGAGGTATACTTGTAATCACAAATGAGAAGAAATTATTTAAAACAATTCATGTTTCTGGACTTCACTATAAATATGTGGTTTTACCCAAAAAATCAGGGAAATGATTTATTAGCATAAGAATTATGAAAATATCTGCCATTTACATTATGAAAATTAAATAGGTTGGTGTTTGTTTAATAGAATGTCAGGAGAGCTTTTGGTCAAAAATAAGTTTTTTTAACCTTTGTGCTCTTTATCAGAAATGGAGTATGAAGTTTCATCACTTAAATAGGAAATTCTTTCTAAACTCTTCTGCTTTATAATTCTATCGTATGGGTGGAAGGAAAGCTTCCACTCCTCCCTCTAAAGATTCACTGCAGAAATGAGCTGACGGCTGGGCGCGGTGGATCAAGCCTGTAATCCCAGCACTTTCCAAGATGGGCAGATCACGAGGTCAGGAGATCGAGACCATCCTGGCTAACACGGTGAAACCCCATCTCTACTAAAAAATACAAAAAACTAGCTGGGCGAGGTGGCGGGCGCCTGTAGTCCCAGCTACTCGGAGGCTGAGGCAGGAGAGTGGCGTAAACCCGGGAGGCGGAGCTTGCAGTGAGCTGAGATCCGCCACTGCACTCCAGCCTGGGCGACAGAGGGAGACTCCATCTCAAAAAAAAAAAAAGAAATGAGCTGATAACAGACAGCTTAACAGGAGAAAAAAACATAGAACAGGTATAAACATGAGAGCCAGCTGAAAAATGAGGCTGCTAGAAGGCCCAGATGGTTGATGCTTAAAGAGCACCCTCTTCTGAGGGGAAAGGAAGATAGACAGAGATGTAGGCAATTTAGAGGGGCAGCAAATGATTTTTAGGGGAAATGAAAGAGCCCAAGAACAAACAATTGGCCTGAGACAAAGTTCCTGTGAGATCACAGGGACAAGGTGACAAACTGCAGGAAGGTGAAGGGCAGAACTGCACTGCGTCTCATGCTGCAGAGAAAGCCCCAGAGAATCTCTTAGAACTGCCCTCCAGGGAATCCATGAAAAATGTGTCTGGGCAGGGTAATTTCGAATGACATCAGTCAAAGTGCATGTTCCCAGTTGCAATTGCAGAGAAATCAGCATGTCAAAAGTCTGCACTTGGTAAGAATGTGGCTGCTAAGTTATGCCATAATTTGCCTTTTGAGCCTTTTTGTCCATTGGGTAAATTGAGCGTCCTACATGTTCTCTTCGCCATTCATGACAGTAAAATGTGGTTCTTTGGGGGCGGAACCCTCCTTCTGAACACGATTCCAAGATAAATGTACTAATACCACAAGCTTTTTGATATTCAAGGAAAGAGGAAGTATGTTTTATTTTTACAACCTAGATCATTACACATCATTTGGCACTGCCTTCCAAGATATGTACAAAACAGAAAATATATGAGTTATGAAGGTATCTAGGCCCAATTTAACATTACTCTTAACCCCACTTAGTCTTGAAAAGAGAATTTTTAGTAATAAATTGGGGACTTTTTTCATTTGTTTGGTTTGTTTCTGAGACGAGTCTCCCTCTGTTGCCCAGGCTGAAGTATAATAGTGTGACTCGGTCATTGCAGCCTCCACCTCCTGGCTTCAAGCAGTTCTCCTGCCTCAGCCCTCCCAAGTAGCTGGGATTACAGGTGCCCACCACCACGCCCAGCTTATTTTTAGTAGAGTCGGGATTTACCATGTTGGCCAGGCTGGTCTCAAACTCCCGACCTCAAATGATCCGCCCACCTCAGCCTCCCAAAGTGATGGGATTACAAGTGTGAGCCACCACGTGAGCCGGGGGAAGTTTTTCAATTTACACTAAAATTCCATTAAGGAAAGTTCAGTTGAGCTGTTTGACTTGGATAACTTTGCACCTTCTCATCTTTCCCCTTGTCCTCTAGTCATCTATCTCATTACCTCCTAAGGAGAGACATCGTGGGTGCCATGAAATGTTCATGCATGACAGCGTTTCTTCACTTCTCATTTCTTCATGTGTTTGACATTCTCCTAGCTGCAAACTGGGCCAGCTACCTTTCCTGTGAAAATCTAGCAGTGGCTGTGGGATAGATGTGGTTGCTCTTTTATCTTTTTAGATTACCCATTGCTTCTCTCAAATCCTAGTACATGTTTTGTTTTTTATCCTATGTGCAGAAATCAGAGAAAACAAATTCTACAAAGAATTTGACAGATATTATTTCAGGCCAGGTGTGGTGGCTCACACATGTATCCAGCAATTTGGGAAGCTGAGGCAGGTGGAATCACTTGAGGTCAGGAGTTCAGACCAGTTGGGGCCAGCATGGTGAAACCCCATATCTACTAAAAGATAAAAATTACCCAGGCAATCGTAGCGGGCACCTGTACTCCCAGCTACTTGGGAGGCCGAGAGGCATGAGAATCGCTTGAATCTGGGAGGTGGAGGTTGCCGTGAGCCAAGGTGGCGCCACTGCACTTCAGCATGGGTGACAGAGTGAGACTTCATCTCAAAAAGAAAAAAAAAAAGAAAGTTAAAAAAAGAAAGAAAGAAAGTTACTTCAATGACTACCTCAGGAAATTCAGAGGTATCTGACCCACATCCTGAGATGGGGATTGCATTGTGTCGTAGCTATGATGAGAACATATATTTAATATCTTAGAAGATTAAAATCATACAGTGACAATATGGAAATCTTGCTGGGAATTCAGTTGTTAGTGAGAATGTTTTGCATTAGGTTGAAACCAGCCTCAATGAGGGTGATGTCAGGGAAGGGGGAAAGTGGACTCTGAGTAGAACAGGGACAGAAGGAAGATGCTCCAGAGCGGGGGTGAAATGTTACAAATCCTGGAACTCAGAGAGCTGAAAGGTTAATTACATTCTTGCAAGTTGTGAAATATGTTAACCTGTGGTAAAATACTTAATAATATGATAATTACCACTAACCCTGTTGAAGTATACAGTTTCAGTTGTGTGAAGTATATGCATGTCTTTTTTTTTTTTTTTGAGATGGAGTCTCACGCAACCTCTGCCTCCCGGGTTCAAGCAGTTCTCCTGCCTCAGCCCTCCAGAGTAGCTGGGACTACAACGCGTGTGCCACCAGGCTTACCTAATTTTTGTATTTTTAGTAGAGACGGGAGTTTCACCATCTTGGCCAGGCTGGTCTTGAACTCCTGACCCTGTGATCCACCCACCTCGGCCTCCCAAAGTGCTTGGGATTACAGGCATGAGCCACCGCGCCTGGCAGTCATTCTTAAATTATTATTTCCTAGGTGTCTTTCCTCAAGATTGTCTTAAAGTTACAAAATGTACATGACAGATCCACGGATGTACAGCGGAGAGCCTGGAGGTCCAATAGCCGTAGGCAGAAGGTATGGCTCTGTTGGAATCCCCATAGCATGGAAATGAGTTTGACCTGGAAAGGGAAAGAACAGCTTCTTACCCTCAGGTTTCTCACCTTCTTTTCTCCTCTCTTCACCCTCACCAAGGGCTGAGGTCCACTTGTACAACACACAAAGAAAAGGGTTTCTTCCTTTCCGGGAATTAAAATTGCCCTGGAAGACCTCTTTACTTCACGGAGCTTTATGGAAGCCAGAGTTCGAGCTGAAGTCCATAAGGTGACAACGAAGGTCAACAGTCATTACCAAATCAATGGACAGAGGAAGACTACCGAGAAAGGGTAAGATGTGCCTTGACACAAACACTGTTGTATGAACCATGTGCCAATCAAAGTAGACAACTGTAATGTCCTTGAGAATATTTTCTGCAATATTTGTGGCAGATTCAGTGGGTACAAAATTGGAGTTTGTCCTTTCTACTTGATTAGTGTAATCTGCATAACTCCTTTCCCTTCCTACATTCTTGTTTGTAATTTTTTCGGGAGAAACAGGAGGTGCTAGTACTGGCATTGGTTTTCCTTTCTCTCGCGCGCTTTTTTTTTTTTTTTTCCCCCTGAGACGGAGCTTTGCTCTTGTTGCCCAGGCTGGAGTGCAATGGCACATCTTGGCTCATTGCCTTTTGGGTTCAAGCGATTCTCCTGCCTCAGCCTCCCAAGTAGCTGGGATTACAGGTGCCCACCACCAAGCCCAGCTGATTTTTGTATTTTTAGTAAAGATGGGGTTTCACCTTGTTGTCCAGGCTGGTCTCGAACTTCTGACATCAGGTGATCCCCCCGCCTCAGCCTCCCAGACTTCTGGGATTAGAGGCGTGAGCCACCACTATTTTTTTTTTTTAATTTTGAGATAGAGTCTCTGTCACCCAGGCTTGCGTGCTGTGGCGCGATCTTGGCTCACTGCAACCTCTGCATCCAGGTTCAAGTAATTCTGCCTCAGCCTCCCAAGTAGCTTGAATTATAGGTGTGTGTCACCACACTTGGCCAATTTTCTTTTTTTTTTTTGAGACAGAGTCTCACTCTGTCGCCCAGGCTAGAGTGCAGTGGTGTGATCTTGGCTCACTGCAACCTCCGCCTCCCAGGTTCAAGCGATTCTTCTGCCTCAGCCTCTTGAGTAGCTGGGACTACAGGCACATGCCACCACGCCCAGATAATTTTTGTATTTTTAGTAGAGACAGGGTTTCACCATATTGGCCAGGCTGGTCTTGAACTCCTGATATCATGATCCACACACCTCAGCCTCCCAATGTGCTGGGATTACAGGCTTGATCCACTGTGCCCAGCCCAATTTTTGTATTTTTAGTAGAGACAGGGTTTCACCATGTTGGCCAGGCTAGTCTTGAACTCCTGACCTCAGGTGATCCGCCTGCCTCGGCCTCCCAGAGTGAGCCACGACACCTGGCTTGGATTGTTGAATTTAATGCTTGGGTCACCTCCAGATTCATTTTCACAGTCTTTCAGATTTTGGTCATATTTGCTGCCATATGACTGATCTTTTTTGTTAAATGTGAGATACTTGTTAAAAATATTTAGGAATGAATTGAGGCCTACTAGCATGTTATCTTGCTGCAGAAGAGATGGGAGTTCTACTTCTGGGGGTTAGTCAGGCAGCAGTTAAGGTCATTGGTGCAGGCTCAGTCCCTACAAAGGCCAGGGTATTTCCTGTCCACCTCTATTCTGGTGTGTGACTCTTCTGGGTCTCAACCAGAGCCAGTGGACTTCAGTACGGGTCGCCTTCGTTGCCAGACCCTCAATCCACTTGTTTTCCATCTAATCCCATGCGTGCGTACAAAAGCTGCTCTGATTCTTTGCATCTCATAGTCCCTTCTGGAATTCAGCAATGAAACTCAGGGATATGGGTTCCAAATGCGAGGCTGACCTTCGTCCTGGGTTTCCTTCTTCTCCATCTTGACCTCATGTCTCTTTACTGCCATGTTAGCAATTTGATGCATTCAATCATGGGTTTTATATTCTGTTTGGTGTCCCCCATTGTTCTTATGGGAGATCAGAAGCTTCAGATGCACTTACGTCAACTCAAGAGCAGAACGCTTCCTTAGCTTCCCTCCAGAGTCAGGTTTTGTGTTTCTAGTTCCCAAGTGCACAGCAGGAGTAGTGATGTCCTCACTGGCTTCTCATTTGCATTAAACCGTGAGCTCCTTTAGAGTGGGAACAGGACCCTGCTCCCATTGCATCCTCAGGACCTCACCACACACTCCGTGCTTAAGGCCACTCCAGACAGCATGTGCTAAAGGATGCCCTGTGGTCAGAAACAAGTGCATTAACTTTCTGTTTGAAGTGTGTTTGTCCCTGTTTCCTAGGGTTCTTTGAATTTTATACATCCTTCCTATAAAATCAAGTATCAGGTGAGATCCTTAGGATCAGGACCATGAATCAAGTAGTGTGAGGGCAAACACAGCAAACCTACCTTTTTAGGCCATTTCCTTTTTCTACCCTCACTCTCTGTGAACTGAACCTTGTTAGAGTCAGTCAACACCAGGGTGGATGGTTTGCAGTTGTCACCTATTTTCAGGACATAACACCCTGACTTAGGAGCCATTCCGATCATTTCTAATCCAATAGATGCGCTCAGCATTCAGATTGCCCATTTCTAATGCAATAGATGCGCTCAGCATTCAGATTGCCTTTTCTCTCAACCACGATCTTTAAAGTCAATGACAAGAGTTCCAGTCCTGAATCATGGCAAAATGCAGTAGTGAACTGCAGGGTTAATGACACCATATTCTGGAAGGATCTGAGACTGATTGGGTTCTGGCATCAGCCTCTGACTGAGAATCAGGTCTTCCACAGGAGAAGTCAGATGAGGAGCAATCCTCTGCTCCCGATGGAGTTAGTTGTGATGAGTTGGGGAGGTCTGGTTTTTCACACTGAAAATGGGCTTTTGCTGTGTCAAGCACAAAACTGACCCCAGAGACACACATAGTGCACCTCATAGAAGCTTTTAATAGTCTTTATTTACTAAAGAATAGGACTATAGAACTATGAAGATGAGCTGGAAATGACACGTGACTTGCCAGCAGTCCAGAGTGTGATTTTTCTTTGTCTCTCAAGGGGAGGTGTCAGTTCTCCCTTCGGTTGTGAGAATCAGTTGGTTCGTTTGTAGGAAGGTTGCGGGAGAGACTTTTGAATCACAGCCTTCAGATGCCAGAAGGGCAGAGAGGATCCCACGCAGGCTAGTGAATCATGTGTGTGCATTTCTGTCCCTTCTAATCTCAGGAAGCTGAGAATGAAAGAACGTGAGCCAGCAGAAAAGGAGAAGCAGCTATCAGAGGCAGAGGAAAATGGGAAATTGGTTATGAAAAAAATACGTACCTACAAGTGAGTTCAGAAACTGAACCCCACCCTCTTGGGTGTTGTTTTTAACCTTTGTACAATGTTTAGACCTAGTAAATACAGAAATAGAAACAAATGGTCAGAAGACATATCGAGAGAGAGAGAGAGTTCACAAAAGAGAAAACAAAGTACCTTAAGATTTACCAGTGACCAAAAGATGTGAAGTAGTAAAACATCTCCTGACCCCATTAACAGCTAGACTGTGTGGAAACTCAGCTCATACCAGCCATTCTAGGGGTGGTGTGAGTTGTCATCCTTAGGAAAGTGTGTTGTCATAGAATCAACCACATCCTTCAAAAGGACTATGCCTGTTTATAAGCCCAGCTGTTTCTGCCCTGTGAAACATGGCAAGGATATTAATACAAAGAGAATAAAGCTTCATGATAAAAAATGCCCAATGAAAGACGAATTAGGGATATACTGAAAATGGGGAAGGAAATTGTCTACTCAGAAGTTAGCAGGCATTAAGCAAAAGAGGAGAAATCAATATAGCAACAGTTTGGATCAGACTGTACTTTATTTATTTATTTTTTTTCTAAGACAGAATCTCACTCTGTCACCCAGGCTGGAGTGCAATGTGTGATCTCAGCTCACTGCAACCTCCGCCTCCCAGGTTCAAGCGATTCCCCTGCCTCAGCCTCCCGAGTAGGTGGGATTATAGGTGCCTGCCACCACGCCTGGCTAATTTTTGTGTTTTTAGTAGAGATGGGGTTTCGCTGTATTAGCCAGGATGGTCTCGATCTCCTGACCTTGTGATTCACCCACCTTGGCCTCCCAAAGTGCTGGGATTACAGGTGTGAGCCACTGCACTCGGCCCAGACTGTACTTTTATAGCCATCTGAAGTATGTTTTCTAGCTATGGATAGATTGTGTAAGGGTACAGTTGTGAGGATAACAGAAACATGGCAGATTATTTAAAATCATCCTGAAAGTGATGCTTTATCTGATGAAAGTGATTGTAATCCATAGGGAATCGTTTCAAGGCGCGCAAGAGTTGCAGTGGCGGGCAGAGGACTCCTACAGACGCAAAGTAAGGACCTTCCTCCCCACGGTTGCAGGATTGTTCAGTGCTGATGCAGATGATGCCATGGCCCTTAGATTCTCTCAACATTCAATTTCTCATGTGTTGGCTTTTTCAGATCGCCCCTTCTGCAAGAAAGGCTCTTGACAACCAGGTAAGTTTGTTTGTTTTCCTTGCTTTTGGACATAGTCTGCCAGGTCAGAACGTGGATGTATTTTTCTCCCCACAGCTCTTTGCTCAAACCTTGCAGTGGGAGATGGCCGAGAGGAAGGCTTACAAGCAGCACGGGTAGGTTATTGTGATGGACATTTTAAAGGATGTGTTGGTTTTAAGATAAAGCTTTGAGTGTCTAGTAAAGAACTTGGTGTTTTAATTCTTCAAGTCAATTCTTCCTCTGTCTTGTAGGTGTGAAATGAGGGAAAAGCAGAGAATGCCAGAGAGACACATGAGTGAGGAGTCAGTCCAGGAACGACCGGGCCTAAAGAACCCTTTCTGGAGAGGTAGGAGCTCGCTGTGAAGGCAGCTGCTTAATTTCTGCTACACAATCCACACACCCTGCTTCTCCTTTTGGGGGTGAGGGCTCGGGTGGGGTAATTGTTATGTTTCCTGGAAACAATTCCAAGCACTTACAAAGAGAACAGTTGTCCTGCTAGGTGGTAGGACCCTATTTATCTCAGGTGCCCTAGCTGAATGGCTCTTGGCTGGTCCCCTGTGAATGGTGCAGCTCAGGCCGCTCCACCGACTGTGGACATTGCCCCACCCTGATGTCTTGGTTACTTTTAACTGAGGAGATGAGCCTAGAAGGCAAATGGGCCAGCTCCCTTTTCCACCTTGACTCAGTGTGAAGGCTTTATTTTTCTTTCATTTGAGAAAACAACAATAGCACTTTAGAATGGGAGCCACATGTAGGGATGAGAGCATAGATTTTCTGGCCATGTCTTCATGGATCAATACTGTAGCATGAGATCTGCTTTAAGAAAAGAAGCAGGCTGGGCGCGGCGGCTTATGCCTGTAATCCCAGCATTTTGGGAGCCCGAGGCGGGCGGATCACGAGGTCAGGAGATCGAGACCATCCTGGCTAACATGGTGAAACCCCGTCTCTACTAAAAATACAAAAAAAATTAGGTGTGTGTGGTGGCGGGCGCCTGTAGTCCCAGCTACTTGGGAGGCTGAGGCAGGAGAATGGCATGAACCCGGGAGGCAGACTTGCAGTAAGCTAAGATCGTACCACTGCACTCCAGCCTGGACGACAGAGCGAGACTCCGTCTCAAAAAAAAAAAAAAAAAAAAAAAAAAAAGAAGAAGTATTTATTTACACTTTTTGGAACTTCATTCTTTTTGTTTGTTTAAGTTGTTTATTGTCAACTATATAACTCCATTAGTAAGTTAAATTTCTATGTAATCTTACTCCTCTAACATTTGAAGTGGAACCCTAAAACTTTCCAGTTAATTTCTGTAGCTCTTACCTTTTCTCATGACTGTTCATCTTTTTATGTCCATTTCTGTTCATAAGTATTGGTAATACCTGGCCAGGTATGAAAGTTAGATTAACTATGAATCCACAGAATTTTAAATGCCCCCGTGGCTTGAAGAAGAGGAGCAGTGTTGTTGCTATCCAGGGTTTACTGATCTTCTTCCAAACATGGCTGTTCCTGTTCTAATTTTGAGTCTGTGCTGACATGATGAGTGAGTTCCTCTGATATGTACTGATTTAGAGCTCATTTCCAGCTGGTTAGAGCCCGACCTGTTCACAGCCTGTTGAGAATTAAGAATAGCCCTGGACCAGGGCTCTGTGGTGTCTTCCTCAAGGATGAGGGCCCCGAGGGCTCCACATTCCTCTGAGGCATGTGGTCAAGAAACCCTGCGCCTGTGGTAAGGGACCTGTGTGGCAGAGAGTGAGATGGCAGTGGAGGGTGTGGAGGGTTTCTTACTCTGCACAGAACATGCAAGCCAGATTTGGCCCCATTCCCTTCTCTGGCCCTTAGCAGATTCAGGACCTCATTCGGTTCCCATGAGGAGCAGCCACTGTGTCCCAGCTGGAAACACAGAGAAGACAAAGGTAAATGCTGGGGTGGTTTTCACTCTTCCTACGTCAGGACACTTTGGTCTTTTCCTACAACTCCCTCTCCTGGCCTGGCCTCTGCTCTGTGGGTTCTGTGGTGCCTTTTCTGTCTCGACTTTTTCAGAAGCAAAATCTTCCCCATGAGCTTTCAGGCTTCTCCGTTCCCGGCTGATCATCGTTGGTGGCACCTCCAGAATCCATAAATGCTCAGGGGCCGACGGCTGAAGGGCTTTTACTGTTCTGTTTCCAGAACCAACACCAGGAGGTGCCACTGACCTCCACTACTGTAGGTCTCATGGTGCAGTGAACTCCCACTGACTCTCATTTCTGAAATATGTGGGGTTTTCCTTCCTTTGCTGTGATTTTGTTTGTTTTCTGCTCTAAGGTAGGAGATTAACATTTGAAATATCTGCTGTATTCCCAGAAGATAGTGAAAACTCATTAATCCAACATTAATTTGTGCCTTGTGCAATTTTGAATACTCTTTGACAAGGCCAATTCCATAGTCCATCACAGTCCCATCCCTCTTGGTAACTGTGTGGTGCAAAAAACACCTTCATGCCCACCCAGTGGTGCCCCTGATCTAATATTCTCAGTGTCAGAGGTTCCATATTTGTAATAGCAAATAGGCCCCGAGTGTGAGTTAGTGAAGAGTGAATGTAACTTATTACCAAGGGACAATTCCAAATGAAGGCCTTAAATGATGCTCAGCTAAGCTGGTTCTTGTGTGGCCTCTGCACCTTCAACAGCTGCCGAGTCCTATGATTACACATGATGGGACTTGTACACTTGAAGTCAAACACATTTTAAAACTTGCTTTGTTTAGAATTCCCACCTCATTTTTCCATGGACAAAAGTATTCTTTAAATCATAATGCACTTACAATTTGGTATTACCTGGGAGTGAAAAGAAATATTACAGCCATGCCTAACTGACTTCTTGATGTAGGATTGTTCTGTCAGAAAACCCTCTCCCAGGTCCCCTGCAGCTCTTCAGGAATCCACATCTCCCCAGAACTCTTTGTTCTCATGGGTGGCACCTCCAGAGTGAAGAAGATCCTTTGTCAAGAAGGGAAACAGAGGGAAAATGAGAGGGTCCTGAAGGGAGAGCTGAAATCAACTGCCACTCGGCCTCTTGCAAGCTTTGTGACCCTGGGCACATTTTCTCCTTCCTCTGCAAACCTCTGTTTTCTTAGATTTTGAGCAGGGTGGTCACACTGAGCTTGTAGAGTTCTGAGAATCAGAGACAGAACATAAAAGGCCTGGAAAACATTCTCCAAAAAGAAGCTGCAACACGTGCGGACAATGGGCTTTTCATGTTTCTCTTACTGTCTGTTGACCTGGTGCAAGGAAAATGCTCTGGTGACGGCTGTGAGGGAGGAATGAGGATAGACATAGACACTCCTGTGTCTCAAACATGCTGCTTTATTACTCTGTTATGACTCTGTCTTCCCTGGGGCAGGACCCGAGCCTGCCTACTTTTGCAGACAGACACAGTGGCATGTGGAGACAACAGTGTGTCCCAGTGACTCTTCTTTATTCCCCAGCTGTCGGCAGTACTCAGTGGAAGAGTGATATTATAACGCTGATAATGCTATTTTGCAACCTGGAGGGTGGAAAGGTGCAAAAAACTATCACCAGCAACAGTAGGTGCAGCCTGTGTTGGTGGTGGTAATTTTGTCCATCAAATGAATATATGTGAAAACATTTCCTCCTTCTGCCCTACAGGTCAGTATGGTTGCAGGGAAGCATGATCATTCCTCAGGATTGGCCTACTACCCGCCCTACCTCATGGCTGAAACTGTAAGACAATGGATGGCGCACCAGCTGCCTCCTCCATCTCAGTATCATCTGGGAGCTCAACCACTTCCATCAGCTAAACGTTTTCTGGGACCTCCGACTATTTCTCAACTCAAGCGTCCCCTAGGACCTCAAGAACCTTCTACAACTGATGATTTTCGGAGACCACAGAGCCCTCCAGTTGACTGTCCCCTGGGACCTCAAGCATTTTCTCCAGCAGATGACTCTCTGAGGCTGCTGACACCTCACGAGTGTCTTCTAGTACCTCCTCCATCTTCTCCAGCTGATGACTATCTGACACGGCAGACACCTCCCGAGTGTCTTCGGGTACCTCGGCCACCTTCTCCACCTGATGATTTTCAGACACTGCAGACGCCACCCGAGTGTCATCGGGTACCTCTTCCACCTTCTCCACCTGATGATTTTCAGACACTACAGAGGCCACCCAAGCGTCTTTGGGTACCTCTTCCACCTTCTCCACCTGATGATTTTCAGACACTGCAGACGCCACCCGAGTGTCTTCGGGCACCTCTTCCACCTTCTCCACCTGATGATTTTCAGACACTGCAGACGCCACCCGAGTGTCTTCGGGTACCTCTTCCACCTTCTCCAC
This sequence comes from Rhinopithecus roxellana, assembly GCF_007565055.1. Lineage (NCBI taxonomy): Eukaryota > Metazoa > Chordata > Mammalia > Primates > Cercopithecidae > Rhinopithecus > Rhinopithecus roxellana. The sequence continues at coordinate 73,476,801 of NC_044568.1, read as the reverse complement.
CTGATGATTTTCAGACACTGCAGACGCCACCCGAGTGTCTTTGGGCACCTCTTCCACCTTCTCCACCTGATTATCAGACACTGCAGTCGCCACCCGAGTGTTTTTGGGCACCTCTTCCACCTTCTCCACCTGATGATTTTCAGACACTGCAGACGCCACCCGAGTGTCTTCGGGCACCTCTTCCACCTTCTCCACCTGATGATTTTCAGACACTGCAGACGTCACCCGAGTGTCTTCGGTCACCTCTTCCACCTTCTCCACCTGATGATTTTCAGACACTGCAGACGCCACCTGAGTGTCTTCGGGTACCTCTTCCACCTTCTCCACCTGATGATTTTCAGACACTGCAGACGCCACCCGAGTGTCTTTTAGCACCTCTTCCACCTTCTCCACCTGATGATTTTCAGACACTGCAGACACCACCCAAATGTCTTCGGGCACCTCTTCCACCTTCTCCACCTGATTATCAGACACTGCAGTCGCCACCCGAGTGTTTTTGGGTACCTCTTCCACCTTCTCCACCTGATGATTTTCAGACACTGCAGACGCCACCCGAGTGTCTTTTGGCACCTCTTCCATCTTCTCCACCTGATGATTTTCAGACACTGCAGACGCCACCCAAATGTCTTCGGGCACCTCTTCCACCTTCTCCACCTGATTATCAGACACTGCAGTCGCCACCCGAGTGTTTTTGGGTACCTCTTCCACCTTCTCCACCTGATGATTTTCAGACACTGCAGACGCCACCTGAGTGTCTTCGGGCACCTCTTCCACCTTCTCCACCTGATGATTTTCAGACACTGCAGACGCCACCCGAGTGTCTTTGGGTACCTCTTCCACCTTCTCCACCTGATGATTTTCAGACACTGCAGACGCCACCCGAGTGTCTTTTGGCACCTCTTCCACCTTCTCCACCTGATGATTTTCAGACACTGCAGACACCACCCGAGTGTCTTTTGGCACCTCTTCCACCTTCTCTACCTGATGATTTTCAGACACTGCAGACGCCACCCGAGTGTCTTTTGGCACCTCTTCCACCTTCTCCACCTGATGATTTTCAGACACTGCAGACGCCACCCAAGTGTCTTTGGGCACCTCTTCCACCTTCTCCACCTGATTATCAGACACTGCAGACGCCACCCGAGTGTTTTTGGGTACCTCTTCCACCTTCTCCACCTGATGATTTTCAGACACTGCAGACGCCACCCGAGTGTCTTCGGGCACCTCTTCCACCTTCTCCACCTGATGATTTTCAGACACTGCAGACGCCACCCGAGTGTCTTTTGGCACCTCTTCCACCTTCTCCACCTGATGATTTTCAGACACTGCAGATGCCACCCGAGTGTCTTCTCGCACCTCAACTGCTGTCTCCAGGGGATGATTATCTGAGACCAAAGACACCTGCAGTTGAGTGTCCCTTGGGACACCTACCAGTTTCTCAAGCCGATGATTTTCTGGGAGCACACATACGGCCCCTCAAGTGTCTTCCGCTATTCTTTCGCCTTCTCCAGTTGACGATTTTCTTCAACGACAGACACTTCCAGTCTCGTGTCCCCTGGGACCTGTACTATTTTCTCTAGGTCATTATTATCTGTCTTTCTTTTGTTTTATTTTGTTTTTGTTGGTGTTTTTACTTTTTTAAGTAAAATACATAATTCTTTGACTTCTTAATGCTATAAAAGAAATTAACATTTTGTACACAGAAGACTAGGAAAGGGAAAACTACTTATCTAAAAATCCAGTAATTTAATCCTATTTGTACCTGTCCACATGAAAGTAATCAGTTCTCATGAGACTTATTCGCTATCACGAGAACAGTGTGGAGGAAACCGACCCCATGATTCAAATTATCTCCCACTGGTCCCTCTCACAACGTGTGGGAATTATAGGAGTACAATTCAAGATGAGATTTGGGGCCGGGTGCAGTAGCTCACGCCTGTAATCTCAGCACTTTGGGGAGCTGAGGCGTGTGGATCACCTGAGGTCAGGAGTTCGAGACCAGCCTGACTAACATGGAGAAACCCCATCTCTACTAAAAATACAAACTTAGCTGGGCACAGTGGCGCATGCCTATAATCCCAGCTACTTGGGAGGCTGAGGCAGGAGAATCGCTTGGACCTGGGAGGCGGAGGATGCGGTGAGCTGAGATCTTGCTATTGCACTCCAGCCTGGGCAACAAGAGTGAAACTCTGCCTCAAAAAAAAAAAAAAAAAAAAAAAAAAGATGAAATTTGGGTGAGGACACAGAGCCAGACCATATCAGAGCTAAAATAAATGCTGAATTTGTTGAGGCTACCTGGCATAGAGCATCATGTGATAGTTCTTGTCGATTTTATATAAATATGTAGTAAAAGGGGCTTGGTTTATTATATTTAAATTCCTTCATGACCTAGGTCAATTTACAGGCTTGCCCCATAATTGTGTATTGTGTTGGAGTGCGATATAAGGCACTAATCTGGACACCTTGAACGTGTTTATATCAGATGAATTTCCATCCCAAAGTAACATAGTTGTATTTTTACAATCTTTTTATTCTTTTTTTTCCCCCTTTGTTATAGGTGAATGCATCCCGGCAGGATATTGAAGACGCTGAAGAAACAGCAACTCAAGCTTGTGGTGGGACAGATTCCACAGAAGGATTGTTTAATATGGTTAGCATTTTATTAATGAAGTCGACATGAGGTTTATCATAATCAAAGGGTGGAAACAGCTAGTGCTGCTTGTCTTTGTTAAGGCTTTAGATTGAAAGAATTAAAATAGTTTAGCAAACTTGAAAACAATTCCTTATATGAGTAATTTGCTGCCATGTCATTTAGCACTTAGCATAATTGGTTTATTTGCAAGGCTTTCAATTTGGGTTTGGTGAAGTACGTTTCCCTTTTGTTCTTATAACTTTAAGTGTTTGTTTTTGTAAGCCAGATGCTGTTTGTGAGGGCGTGGTTAATAGAAAAGCACACCTGTTTAATTTCTACATTTTACCACTTGTACGCTTTATAGCATTACTTCTTTGGGTGGTATCTGAAGTTGGGTACCGTGGAAGGAGAGTCTGAGACAGGGATTCAGGTGCCCTTGGGACAGAGGGTGTCAGGGAGCAGAAGAAGGCAGGGGAGCTTCAGGGCTGGGTCTCACTTGGGAGGTCGCTACAGCCTGATCCCACCAGGCACTCTGGGGCATGGATTGCTCTGCAGAGTTTGGTCCCAGCTTGAGACCAAGGAGATGTCCTTTTCTGACGCCTTGTCCATCAGTCATTGGTTCTAGGGGGAGGGCTGGAAAGAGTACAGCGGTGGTCCTGGCTCCTTTCTGCTCAGGGCAGCTCTTTGGAGAAAGTAGGCAGCTGTGAGCTGTTGGCCACCCGTTCTCACAGCAGCGGGGAGGTGGATATCCCGACCTGGAAAAGGGGGCCTGGCTCCAAAAGCACCCGCTATGGTGGGCACCAGGAGCAGAGGTAGGGGACATCTGTAACGTTTGCATGGCTAGCTCTCATTGGGTTTTCTCAATGAGAATCAGAAGCTGGTGCTGTGAGTCTTGGCTTTTATTTTAAATTTCACAGGTGGTTCTGATTCACATTCCTGAATGAGACCGCTGCCTGGAAAGGTGTCTGCATTTCTTTCTTTCTTTTCTTTTCTTTTTTTTAATTTTTAAAATTTTTTTTATATTTTTGAGATGGAGTCTTGCTCTGTTGCCCAGGCTAGAGTGCAGTGGCACATTCTCAGCTCACTGCAAGCTCTGCCTCCCTGGTTCAAGCAATTCTCCTGCCTCAGCCTCCTGAGTAGCTGGGATTACAGGCACCTGCCACCATGCCTGGCTAAGTTTTGTATTTTTAGTAGAGACGGGGTTTCACCATCTTGGCCTGCTGGCCTTGAACTCCTAACCTCGTGATCCACCCGCCTCGGCCTCCCAAAGTGCTAGGATTACAGGCATGAGCCACCACGCCCGGCCCTTTTTTTTTTTTTTTTTTTGATTGGAGACAGGGTCTTGCTCTGTTCCCCAGCTGGAGTGCAGTGTTGTGTGATCTTGGCCCATGCCAGCCTCGACCTCCTGGGCCCAAGTGATCTGCCCACCTCAGCCTCCTGAGTAGCTGGGACTACAGTACTGCCGCACCTGGCTACGTTTTTTTGTATTTTTGTAGAGAGGTCTCACTATGTTGCCCAGGCTGGTCTTAAGCTCCTGAGCTCAAGTGATCCTCCTACCTCGGCCTCCCAACATTTTGGTAATCACAGGCATGAACCACTGTGCCTGGTCCATTTCTTTGTTTTACTTTTTCTTTTTTTTTGGTGGGGGACGGAGTCTTGCTCTGTTGCCCAGGCTGGAGTGCATGAACTCGGCTCACTGCAGCCTCTTCCACTTCCTGGTTCAAGCTATTCTCCTGCCTCTGCCTCCCGAGTAACTGGAATTATAGGCGTGCGCCACCACGCCTGGCTAATTTTTGTATTTTTAGTAGAGATGGAGTTTTACCATGTTGACCAGGCTGGTCTCAAACTCCTGACCTCAAGTGATCCCCCCCGCCTCTGCCTCCCAAAGTGCTGGGATTATAGATGTGAGCTGCTTTGCCCAGCCTCTTTGCTTTATCTTCTAAGGGAAGTAATCACCTATGATGGTTTTCCTACTAAACCACTTTCACATTGAATTTATTTTTTTTTGAGACAGAGTCTCGCTCTGTCGCCCAGGCTGGAGTGCAGTGGCGTGATCTCGGCTCACTGCAAGCTCCGCCTCCTGGGTTCACGCCATTCTCCTGCCTCAGCCTCCCAAGTAGCGGGGACTACAGGCGCCCGCCACCTCGCCCAGCTAATTTTTGGTATTTTTAGTAGAGATGGGGTTTCACCGTGTTAGCAAAGATGGTCCTCGATCTCCTGACCTCATGATCCGCCCATCCTGGCTAACATGGTGAACCCTGTGTCTACTAAAAATACAAAAAATTAGCTGGGGCGTGGTGGCGGGAGCCTATAGTCCCAGCTACTGGGGAGGCTGAGGCAGGAGAATGGCATGAACCCGGGAGGCGGAGCTTGCAGTGAGCTGAGATGGGCGCCACTGTACTCCAGTCTGGGAGACACAGCAAGACGCCGTCTCAAAAAAATGAAAAAGAAAAAGAAAAAAGAGACGGGGTCTCACCATGTTGCCTAGGTTGGTCTCAACTTCCAGGCTCAAGCAGTTCTCCTACCTCAGCCTCCCCAAATGCTGGGATTACAGGTGGGAGCTACTGTATGCCTGCTCTTGTCTAAGCTGCTTCCCTGAAAATCCCTGTCTTGGGTAATGATTCCATGGGCCCCACCAATGCCCTGTCCTGCCTCTCTGGCTGTGCCCAAGCTTGGTCCCTGCCTGTCTGCCTCACTGTCTGGGTCTCAAGTTTCCCATGACATATGACTCCTCTTTCTTCTTGGAGTGATCCAAGCCCTGCCACTTCCTGACTTTGCCCACACTGTACCCTCTGCCTGGGGCAACTTCATGTCTGCCCTTTTGTCTCTTAGGTCTCATCCTAGGCACAAGCCCCGGCCTCTGGAGGTCATCCAGGCCTCCCCAGGCTACACCCTCTCATAAAATCGGTTTCCTTCCCTTCAGGGCAGGTTTATACTGAAACTCTCCTTAAAGGCCGGGTGCAGTGGCATCCATCTATAATCCCAATGTCAGGAGATCGAGACCATCCTGACTAACACGGTGAAACCCCATCTCTACTAAAAATACAAAAAATTAGCCAGGCTTGGGGGTGGGTGCCTGTAGTCCCAGCTACTCAGGAGACTGAGACAGGAGAATGGCGTGAACCTGGGAGGCGGAGCTTGCAGTGAGCCGAGATCTCGCCACTGCACTCCAGCCGGTCGACAGAGAACTCTGTCTCAAAAAAAAAAAAAAAAGAACATCCTTGGGGGTAAATGAGTGGAAGTCATGGAAAGATCTCAGTCTACAACCTTCCACAGAGCAGGCGTTTCTCACACAGTAAGTAGCAAGAGTGTAGAGGCTGTAGGCATGAATCCAGCCAGACTGTCTGGGTTCAAATCCCAGTTCCCACATATTGGTAACTATGTGGCTCCAGACAAGCTACTTAATGTTTCTTTTTTTTTTTTTTTTTCCAGAAGAGTCTGCATCTGTCACCCAGCTGGAGTTGCAGTGTGTGATCTTGGCTCACTGCAATCTCTACTTCACCGGGTTCAAGGAATTCTCCTGCCTCAGCTTCCTGAATAGCTGGGATTACAGGCACCTGCCACCCACACCCAGCTAATTTTTGTATTTTTCGTAGAGGACGGGGGTTTCACCATGTTGGCCAGGATGGTCTCGAACTCCGACCTCGTGATCTGCCTACCTCGGCCTCCCAAAGTGCTGGGATTACAGGCGTAGCCATCACATCTGGCCACATTACTTAATATTCTGTGCCTTGGTTTCTTCATCTGTGAAATGGGATTGTTGTGAGAACTCAAAGGGATTCCCAGGGCAGTTCCTAGTGTATAGTCTGGCTGCCTTTGTGCGTGCTGTGTGTGTGTTTAATGTAGAGACAGGGTCTCACTATGTTGCCGAGGCCGGTTTCAAACTTCTGGGCTCAAGCGATCCTCCTGCCTCGACCCAAAGTGGTGGGATTACAGGTGGGAGTCACCACACCTGATCACTTATATTATTATTATTTTTTTCTTTTGAGACAGGGTCTCGCACTGTCGCCCAGGCTGGAATACGGTCGTACACCCAGCTTACCGCAAACTCTGCCTCCCGGGTTCAAGCAATTCTCCTGCCTCAGTCTCCCGAGTAGCTGGGGTTACAGATGCCCGCCACCACACACAGCTAATTTTTGCATTTTTAGTAGAGATGGGGTTTCACCATATTGGCCAGGTTAGTCTTGAACTCCTGACCCCAAGTGATCTGCCCGCCTCGGCCTCCCAAAGTGCTGGGATTACAGGAGTGAGCCACCGCTCCTGGCCAATTTTTTAAGGCAATGTAATCATGGCCACGGTAAGGGGCAGCTGGTACCAAGATCTGGCCCCACTGGCCATGTTATCCAAGAGGCCTCTGCCTGCCTGCAAAGTAGTACCGCATGCTGGCATCTCCCTGGACCAACCCCAGCTTCAGTTTTGGGTACTTCCTCATAAGCCTTGACTACCCCAGAGTGTGAAGGAGTTTGTAGCCTGGGCCCAGGCATGCACTCACCAGTCAATGGCATCGCGAGGCTGGCCATGGCCTCCCAAGCCACAAAAGCAACCATATTTCATATAGGCGATGGGGGTTCGGGAACCAACACAACCCACAGTTCCTGCCAGTTCCAGGATCCCACGCCGATGCACATGTAATGTCCTGGAGGCTGGAGGGTAAACAAAGGTGACAGGCTGCAGGTCAGGGCTTCCCAGACCCCTGGGAAGGGCATTAGCCTGAGAAGAGCCTAGGTGTTACAGCCTGGCTGTCTGGGTTTGAATCCTACTTCCTAGCTGTAAGACCTTGGACAAATTCCTAACCTGTCTGGGCCTTGGTTTCCTCATCTCTGAAATGGGGGATAAGCTGACTTCAACTCATATGAATGAAATGAGATAATGAGTATAAAGCCCCTGGTGCATGAAAAGGCTATTATAAGTTAGGGCCAGGTGGCTCACACCTGTAATCCCACCACTTTGGGAGGCCCAGTCGGGCAGATCACCTGAGTCAGGAGTTCAAGATCAGCCTGGCCAACATGGTGAAACCCCATCTCTAGTAAAAATACAATTAGCCAAGCATACTGGTGCATGCCTGTAATCCCAGTTACTAGGAAGGCTGAGGCAGGAGAGTCACTTGAACCTGAGAGGCGAAGGTTGCAGTGAGCCAAGATTTTGCCACTGCACTCCAACCTGGACGACAGAGCAACACTCTCAAAAAGAGAAAAAGAAAAGGCTAACTATTATAATCAAGGTCCTCAAGGTAGCCAAGAAGGGAAAAAAGAATCGTGCATGAAACGTTTGTCCAGTTCATGTTGGGCACTGGGCATCACGGATGAGCCTACAGGTGTCTGTCACCAAGGTGGGCTCCTCTGTGGCAGCTCCTGGGCCCTGGGACTGCCCTGTGCTCATGGCTTCCCCTCCAGACTCAGGCTCAGGGGCCTTGGCATCTCCTCTTACTTTCACTGCCCAGACAGGAAGGCCCCTTGGCCTGAGCCCAGCCATTTATCTAGATCCTGGCAGAGCTTGGACACGTAATGGTGCCCAATGCATGTGACTGGAACCCCTGCATTGGACATGTAGGAAAGGAGGCCAGCCGGCAAAGGTAACCCCACATTCCCACAGCCAGCAGGAACCCGAGCAGAGGCTTCGACCCAGGCTTCTGACTTGCAAACCAGTGCTCATTCCTCCTTACACAGTAGCAACAGGGGAAGGTGGCCTTCCGGGTTGCCAGAGCCGAGTGGTACCAGCAATAGAGTGGAAGCTCACACACAGGCCTGCCTGCTTCCTGGGTTAGGGTTAGGGTTTTTATGGCTCCAGGAGGATGATGCATTGTGTTTGATCATCATTTTTTTTTTTCTTTTTTTTGAGACAGAGTCTCATTCTTGTTGCCCAGGCTGGAGCACAATTGTGTAATCTTGCTCACAGCAGCCTCTACTTCCCAGGTTCAAGCAGTTCTCCTGCCTCAGCCTCCCGAGTAGCTGGGATCACAGGTGTGTGCCACCACACCCAGCTAATTTTTGTATTTTTAGTAGAAACGGGTTTTCACCATGTTGGCCAGGCTGGTCTCAAACTCCTGGCCTCAGATGATCCACCTGCCTCGGCCTCTCAAAGTGCTGGGATTATAGGCGTGAGCCACTGTGCTCGTCCTGATCAGCTTCTCTCTTTTTTCTTTAGAGACAGGGTCTCACTCAGTTACCCACACTGGAGGGCAGTGACACAATCATAGCTCACTGCAGCCTCCAAATCCTGTGCTCGAGCGATCCTCCTGCCTCACCCTCCAGACATACAGGCATGCACCACCATGCCCAGCTAATTTTTAAATTTTTAGTAGATATGGGGTCTCACTATGTTGCCCAGGCTGGTCACAAACTCCTGGCCTCAAGTGATACTCCTGCTTTGGCCTCCCAAGGTGCTGGGATTCCAGGCATGAACCACCATGCCCAGTCTCATATCTGTTTTATCTAGAACATGTTCTCATCATGCTGACTTTTTTGAGAAGTCCAGGCCAAATTTAATTTCCATTTTGTTTTTATCAGTGGAAAAAGTAGTATATTTATGTTGGGGGACGAAAATGAATCAAATAGGAAGAAAATGTAAAACGCATTTGGGGCCAGGTGCAGTGGCTCATGCCTGTAATCCCAGCACTTTGGGAGGTCGAAGCGGGCAGATCACCTGAGGTCAGGAGTTCCAGACCAGCCTGACCAACATGGAGATACCTTGTTTCTACTAAAAATACAAAATTAGCCGGGCATGGTGGCGCATGCCTGTAATCCCAGCTACTTGGGAGGCTGAGGCAGGAGAATCGCTTGAACCCAGGAGGAAGATGGTTGCAGTGAGCCAAGATCGTACCATTGCACTCCAGCCTGGGCAACAAGAGTGAAACTCCATCTCAAAAAAAAAAAAAAAAAAAAAAAAAAGGAAAAACCGCATTTCGCGTTCAAAGCTTCGCCTTCCTTTCTACATGGTGAGTCCTCACTCTCCCAGCAGCCCACGCCTCTGCCTGAAACCTCCATGGCTCCCACAAGTCTGGATAAAGCTAAGGGCTCTCAATGCACCCCAAGTCCTGGGGGGTAGTCAGCCCCTCTCACCTTTCCCTCATCCTCTCACACAAGAGTCATTTACTGTCCCTCCAGTTATGCCCAGTCACGCGGACACTCTGCTGCTCAAATGCCCTCACCCCATCCTCACCCTGCTGCCAGGCCACCTCCCTCCAGAATCCACCTTGCCTGCCAGGTGGCCACAGGGACCCTCACCATACTGTCTGCTTGTGGCAGTGCCCTCCGGCCTGGGGGGTCTTCCAGAGCAGATCTTTGGCCAAGTGCACTGGCTCATGCCTGTAATCCCAGCACTTTCGGAGGCTAGGCAGGTGGATCATCTGAGGTCAGGATTTCGAGACCAACCTGGCCAACATGGTGAAACCCTGTCTTTACTAAAAATACAAAAATTAGCCAGGTGTGGTGGTGCACGCCTGTAGTCCCAGCTTACTCAGGAGGCTGAAGCGGGAGAATCTCTTGAACTCGGGAGGTGGAGGTTGCAGTAAGCCGAAATTGCGCCACTGCACTCCAGCCTGGGCAACAGCAAGACTCTGTCTCAAAAAAAAAAAAAAAAAAAAAAAAACTACTGAGCTCTGAATTAAGCTGCCCTGGCACACAGTGAGCTTCCAGAATTGGTCCCTTGACCTCTAAATCCACCAAGACCCAGGGAACTCGCCCACCCTGAGCACCCCTAACAATGTCCCAGTCCCAACACTGTACCCTGAAGCTGTCCCCAAAGGTTCCCCTGCCACCCTCCCTGACCACTCTCTGGTAGCTCAGAGCCCTAGCAACACCCCTATAGAGGGAGGGTTCCAGGCATGGGGCGGGCATCGAGCACTGTGCTTATAACCAAGCAAAACACTCCCTCTGTGCCAACATAGGTGGGGCAGGTCACGTTGGGGTCTGTTTGCCCTGTCTGCCCAGTGCAACCTCCCTGGCGAGTGCCAGGGTTGTCTATGCATCCTGTGAGCCCCAGGGTCTATGTACACGTGTGTGCCTCTCTCTCTCCGTGTGTGTGTGTACACTGCACATCTGAATTGTCCTAAGCGCTGTCTTGAGTATCCTCGAGCTGTGTGTGCGTGTGTCCCCCTAGCGGTATCTCAGTAGTTTTGCCTGTGGGAGCCGCACACGGTGAGCTGCACACCTGAGTGCCAGGTGAGTCCGGGCCGGTCCTGTGCCTGCATGTCTGTGTGCTGGCAGTGTCTGCATAGTCCTCTGTGGGTACATGTATCTGTGCACCCCAGAAATGGGCAGTCACCCAGGGGACCTCTCTACGGTGACCCCAAGGGATGGATAGTGAGATAGGGACAGTATGTTCTATTTGTGTGTGTGTGTGTGTGTGTGTGTGTGTGTGTGTCACAGGGGTTTGTTGTACAGGGGCACAATCTGTTCTTCTCCCACCCCCAAGCCAGACCCTTTCTGCCCCTGCTCCTCCCACCCTCTGGTGTCTCACATCTCAGGGACAGGTGGAATGAAGGCTAAGTTCGCGGACTCCAGATCAGGCCATCCGGGAGGCTTCCGGGCTGCTGGAGAGGGTCACAGCCGGTTGGCGGAGGGAGCCAGGAGAGGACTCTGCGCCCCTGGGGAAGGGTTGGGCTAGTTCTGGGTCCCTGGGAGGAGTGAGTGGGGGGTCCTGCAGAGGGCTGGGGTGCAGAGTGTGGGTGAGCATTAGAAGAGCGAGGTCCAGGCAGCAGCAGCAGCAGCGACGGCAGCAGCAGGAGCAGCATGATTGGCAGGCACACAGGTAGCGGCCCCATCGGAGGGTGGCAGGGGTGGGACGGTGCTGCCGGGCCACCGGAGGCACCAAGCCTGGAGGACACACACCCCGCCTGCCACGCCCCGGCCCGGCCCCCGACCTCACCTTCCCTCGGGACCCAGGCGGAGCCAGCGAGGGGCGGGCACCTGGGGGGGCGCAAAGGCGTCCTGATCTCTGCATCTTGGTCTCTGAGGGTGCTCGAGAGGCCGCCGGGGCGCTGGGGACAGGACCGGGAGTCAGGCCCAGGGAAGTCTCCTCGGAATAAGGGAGCAAAAGGCGCTCTTTTGATGTTATTATTCCCCCAGCCGCTCCCCCGCTCACCTGGGCGCCCAAGGGAGCAGAAGACTTGAAGGAGGAGTAGTCCTGAATTTACTTTAACGTTTTATTTTATTTGGCCGGGCGCAGTGGCTCACGCCTGTAATCCCAGCACTTTGGAAGGCCGAGGCCAGCGGATCACCTGAGGTCAGGAGTTCAAAAGTAACCTGGCCAACATGGCGAAACCGTCTCTGCTAAAAATGCAAAAAATTCCCCGGGTATGGTGTTGGGCGCCTGTAATCCCAACACTTCAGGAGGCTGAGGCAGGAGAATCGCTTGAACCTGGGAGGCGGAGGTTGCAGTGAGCCAAGATCACACCACTGCACTCCAGCCTGGGTGAGAGCCAGACTCCGTCTCTCTCTCTCTCTCTCTCTGTCAGTATAGAGAGAGATGATTGTCCCCAGTCTCTCTCTCAGTCGAGAGAGAGAGAGAGACAGAGAGAGAGAGACGGAGGCTGGGCGCAGGGCTCACGCCTATAATCCCAGCGCTTTGGGAGGCTGAAGAGGTTGGATCATCTGAGGTCAGGAGTTCAAGACCAGCCTGGCCAACATGATGAAACCCCATCTCTACTAAAAATACAAAAAATTCCCCAGGTATGGTGTTGGGTGCCTATAATCCCAACTATTCAGGAGGCTGAGGCAGGAGAATCGCTTGAACCTAGAAGGCGGAGGTTGCAGTGAGCCAAGATCACACCACTGCACTCCAGCCTGGGCAACAAGAACAAACCTCCGTCTCTCTCTCTCACACACACACACACACACACACACACACAATTAACCAGGATGGTGGCACATGTGTGTAGTCTCAGCGGCTGGGGAGGCTGAGGCACAAAAATCGCTTCAATCTGGGAGGCAAAGGTTGCAGTGAGCCAAGATTGCACCACTGCACTCCAGACTGGGTGACAGAGCAAGACACTATCTCAAGACCGGGTGCGGTGATTCATGCCTGTAATCCCAGCTCCTTGGGAGGCCGAAGTAGGCAGATGACCTGAGGTCAGGATTTTGAGACCAGCTGCTCGGGAGGGTGGCTGAGTCAGGAGAATTGCTTGGACCCAGGAGGCGGAGGTTGCAGTGAGCCAAGATCACGCTATTCCACTCCAGCCTGACAAGACCGAGACCCCATTTCAAAAAAAAAAAGACTCTGTCTCGAAAAAAAAAAAAAAGAGAGAGAACTCTCAATCTGTGATCTTGGGAAAAGCTGTTCACATCAAGGATGCCATCTTCTTCTGGCGAAAAACTTCCCTCTTGTGAGATTATGAACCCAAAGTTCAAGGTCCTGAAGTTTTGCTGTAGTGTGGATGGCAAGGACATTCTTTCTCTGATGTTCACAGAAGATCCAATCTTCAGGTTCTAGATTGTGAAGGAATTGATTGTCCCAAGTCAGTGAGCCATAAAAAGCTTTCAGTACCTGGTGAAAATACACTGTAGCATAATCATCTACTGTTATAATATCAGCCCTCTTGCATGGGAAAGCAACCAAAAAACATGCATTGAAAATGACAATTGACAACTGAAATGTTTAAATGGCCCATGAGGTAGCCAAATGCACCTGAAGCTTTGTCTTCTCAGGAATACGGATTTGACAAACCAAACATTGGCTATGAACTGTTCTAGCAATTTGTAAGTCAGCACAGCAATACATATTTAATTTGGATCATTTTGTCTTTTCTATGATGAGTCATGGAATACAGAGCCTTTTATTTTTCGTTTTTAGACGGAGTTTCGTTCTCGTTGCCCAGACTGAAGTGCAATGACGCTATCTCGGTTCACCGCAATCTCTGCCTCCTGGGTTCAAGCGACTCTCCTGCCTCAGCCTCCCAAGTAGCTGGGATTACAGGCATGTGCCACCAAGCCCGGCTAATTTTTTTTATTTTTAGTAGAGATGGGGGTTTCTCCATGTTGATGAGGCTGATCTCGAACTCCCGACCTCAGGTGATTTGCCCGCCTCAGCCTCCCAAAGTGCTGGGATTAGGAGTGGTGTGAGCCACTGTGCCCAACTGCAGAATTTTTAATAACAAACGCTCTAAGGAGTCAGGAAGGACAAGGTGGCCATCTTGATTCTCCATGAGTCCATGGTTAACATCGGACTTATGTGCTCTTGAATATCCGTTGTTTCTCCAATTTACGTGCATAGCATTGATACCTAATGGGTTACCATAGGTAATTTGACTTAGACCTTGGAGTTCATTCAAATTGTATATCGAGGCTGGGCAAGCCCACAAAAAAATTAGCTGGGCATGGTGGCACAAGCCTGTAATCCCAGCTACTTGGGAGGAGGTGGGAGAATCCCTTGAACCCAGGAGGAGGAGGTTGCAGTGAGGGGAGATCTCTCCACTGCACTCTAGCCTGGGCGACAGAGCGAGACCCTGTTTCAAAAACAATAAAAAAGACTGGCGTGGTGGCTCACGTCTATAATCCTAGCACTTCGGGAGGCCGGGGAGGGCAGATCACGAGGTCAGGAGATCGAGACCACGGTGAAACCCCGTCTCTACTAAAAATACAAAAAATTAGCTGGGCGTGGTGGCGGGCGCCTGTAGTCCCAGCTACTTGGGAGGCTGAGGCAGGAGAATGGCGTAAACCCGGGCGGTAGAGCTTGCAGTGAGCGGAGATCACGCCACTGCACTCCAGCCTGGGCAACAGAGCAAGACTCCGTCTCAAAAACAAAAAGAAAGTATACTCGCCAGATGGGGTGGATCACGTCTGTAATCCCAGCACTTTGGGAGGCCAAGGAGGATGGATCACCGTAGGTCAGGATTCAAGGCAAGCCTGGCCAACATGATCAAACCCCATCTCTACTAAAAATACAGAAAGTTATCCGGGTGTGGTGGCGGGCACCTATAGTCCCAGCTATTCCAGAGGCTGAGGCAGGAGAATCATTTGAACCTCTGAGGCGGAGGATGCAGTGAGCTGAGATTGCGCCATTGCACTCCAGCCTGGGCGACAGAGTGAGACCTGTCTCAAAAAATAAATATAAAAAATAAAAAGCTGGTATGCTCCATTAATTCCTGCAGGCCCGACAAAGGCAGCCTAGGAATTCTAGATGAATGGAGTGAATAACAACCTGCTAGAAATACATAGGAAACAAAACGACTATTCACAGAACCAAATAAAAGCCTTCCACTAGAAACCAAAAGAAAAAAAAAATGGTTATATGTATATGCATACACAAGCAAAGCCAGAAGAGAATAAATAGCAGATGAATGAAAATTAGAAGGAAAAACACATAGGAAATCATCTCTAAATTTTTTTTTTTACTCAATCTACCCTGAATGCTACAGCATTACCCAGGGCCCCAGAAAATACACATAATACTTTATTCCTGATAAACAATTCAATGTCCTTAAGTCCACCAATGTCACCATACATTCTGTGCAAATCAAGACATTTACTCAGCTGGGCACAGTGGCTCACACCTGTAATTCCAACACTGTGGGAAGCCAAGGCGGGTGGATCATCTGAGGTCAGGAGTCGGAGACCAGCCTGGCCAACATGACAAAACCCCATCTCTACTAATAATATAAAAATTAGCCCCGTGTGGAGGCGCAGGCCCGTAATCCCAGGTACTCGGGTGGCTGAGGCAAGAGAATTGCTTGAGCCTAAGAGGCGGAGGTTGCAGTGAGCCCAGATTGCGCAACTATACTCCAGCCTGTGTGATAGAGGGAGACTCCATCTCAAAGAAAAAAAAAAAAGATTGTAGACCTAAAGTTAACATTGGCATGAACTTGATTATAGGAGGCCAGCAAATAATTTACTTATGAATAATATGCAGGTGGCAGCCCTTCCTAGATGCCTGAGGCCTTTTCTTGCTCAGTAGACAGCTCACTGGCTGTTACGTGATGTTAGGAACAGCTATTCATTTGGAAAAGGGTGTTGCAATGACCTTCGCTTTTGCATAAGAAGATGGGGGTGCTGGGATCCTGAGATTTTAAATTTTCCTTTACAACGTACCCATATGTGCTCAATATTGAAAAGACATGACAATTGGTCAGGCGTGGTGGCTCACACCTGTAATCCCAGCACTTCGGGAGGATGAGGTGGGCGGATCAGAAAGTCAAGAGATCAAGACAATCCTGACCAAAATGGTGAAACCGTGTCTCTACTAAAAATACAAAAATTAGTTGGGCATGGTGGTGGGCGCCTGTAGTCTCAGCTATTCAGGAGGCTGAGGCAAGAGAATCACTTGAACCCAGGAACCTCTTCCACCTTCTCCACCTGATGATTTTCAGACATTGCAGACGCCACCCGAGTGTCTTGTGGTACCTCTTCCACCTTCTCCACCTGATCATTTTCAGACACTGCAGACGCCACCCGAGTGTCTTGTGGTACCTCTTCCACCTTCTCCACCTGATGATTTTCAGACACTGCAGACGCCACCCGAGTGTCTTGTGGTACCTCTTCCACCTTCTCCACCTGATGATTTTCAGACACTGCAGACGCCACCCGAGTGTCTTCGGGTACCTCTGCCACCTTCTCCACCTGATGATTTTCTGACACTGGAGACGCCTCCTGAGTGTCTTCGGGTACCTCTTCCACCTTCTCCACCTGATGATTTTCAGACACCGCAGATGCCACCCGAGTGTCTTTGGGTACCTCTTCCACCTTCTCCACCTGATGATTTTCAGACACTGCTGACGCCACCCGAGTGTCTTCGGGCACCTCTTCCACCTTCTCCACCTGATGATTTTCAGACACTGCAGGCGCCACCCGAGTGTCTTCTGGTACCTCTTCTTAGGTAATAAGTAATTAATAAAAAATCTATCTTAAGTACACCTTCACATGCTATTTGTTTATAATAAACAAGAAACTTCCTAACTTTGTTGCAGTAGGCTTGACTAGCATTTCATTTTACCAACTGCGCTTTCCCCAGTACGCTTAAAATAACAGCAAGAACAAAAATCCCTGTCCTTTCGTATACTAAGAAAGAGGATTGGCTACTGAAACAGTTCACTGCAAGACACACGAAGACGACATACTGTGGCATGAGTTTTTAATTTGTTGTGCTGTTACTGAAGTTCTGAGGGCTGCAGGTAAAATATTCCAGTTTCTCCCTTCCATCTTTATTGATTCTCAAGATTTTGCACAGAAAACTCTCTGGGGGCTAGAACAGTAGTAATTGTATCACACTGTTTTCAAGACTTCAAGTTTCAAAAGCAAATCATTAAAAAAAAATACAGTTCCTGATTTGATTTAGATACAGGGATAAAAAAGTAGCCCAGGCTTGAAGGTTACATTGCTACAAATGGTGGCAATATTTTCCTTGGGAGAGTAGTTCTGTTGGCATTTATATTTTAAATACTCAAAACGCTCAACCTCAAGCAGTAATAAACACAAGCAAATGTGATTTTACCCTTAAAATAAATATTCAGAAAAACCTCTGTGTATATACAAGTGAAGAAATATGTAACCTCTGTATATACAAGTGAAAAAATATGTAACACTTTCACACACAAAATATAATAATAATAAAGGATTTGTTCATCTATGTAGCTGAAATCTGCTATTCCATCCCACATGCCCCCAGTAAAGAACGGAGGCACAGACATAGGTGACTACTGTGGTTCACTAACTTACAGCATTTTTGTACTGGGACACTATCACCACCAAAAATTTATCCCTCTTGTTATATTTTTAAAAATTTTAAATGTTTTCTTCCTTTTTTGTTTCATTTTGTTTTGTTTTACAGCATGCCAAATCCTTTGGCATACATGATGGCCTTCAAGAATCTCTCTTTGGCTGGGCGTGGTGGCTCAAGCCTGTAATCCCAGCACTTTGGGAGGACGAGATGGGCGGATCATGAGGTCAGGAGATCGAGACCATCCTGACGTTTCACCTAACACGGTGAAACCCCGTCTCTACTAAAAAGTACAAAAAAAACTAGCCGGGCGAGGTGGCAGGCGCCTGCAATCCCAGCTACTCGGGAGGCTGAGGCAGGAGAATGGCGTAAACCCGGGAGGCGGAGCTTGCAGTGAGCTGAGATCCGGCCACTGCACTCCAGCCTGGGTGACAGAGCCAGACTCCGTCTCAAAAAAGGAAAAAAAAAAAGAGTGTGTGGTTTCACTGCCTGCTGAGATGCCACACTCCTGCTGCCAGGCTGGAATCCCTCAGCTCTGGACCCCAGTTCTTTGCTAGTAAATCTTTTTTTTCTATGAACATTTAGGTACAGACAGTATGTGTGCATTCACTTCTCTGGGGCAATAAACCTGAACGACCCTACTGGCAGACGCCATCTTGCTGCCCATCATGACCCCGAGAAGGGGCGTAAGTCACATCTTTAAAATCAATTCTAGCACCTTTCTTGTTCATTTTTATCTCAGAGCAGGAGTTGTTGGGGGCACCTTTCGAGTTCTCAGGACCACAGAGTTTTGCATTAATCTTAGAAAGCTCGAGGGCTTTAATAACTGCTACATTATTATCCATACGAAGAAAAGTTGGACAGGAAGCACAAAACTCATTCGTGCAGACCTCATTTCCACAGGTGGTAATGAGGCATTGCATTAGATGCTTTGCAGCTCCTCGCTTCATTCAGTTAGCTTCAATGTCGTCAGACTGAGGTTCTCCTGGTGATCTGTTACAGGCTGTGGCCATTTGGTGACATCAGGGTGATCACAGCTTAGAGTCACTGATTAAAAACAGGTTGCCACACCAGTCTTGCTGCTACCTTGATCTGAACGTTGGCTTAACAACTCATATTTCGCCAAACTTCGGAGGACTGGTGAGTTCTAAAATCAGGCTCTTAGAGATTTTTAACATTACAGCCATCTGTATACAATTGTCAGTGCCTCTGGTTGTAAGCTGGTTGATGGTAGGGATCATCTCTTCCATATTTTAATTTTACATAATAATGGGGACCATGTTTTCTTGACACCGTACCTCCCCTCTGTCGTCGCCCCCGCGCCTGGGCTGTGGCGGCCGCCTCACGGGTCATTGTCGCCCTCGCCCTCCACCTCCGCCCACCAACGCCTCTTTCCCTTTCGCTGCCGCCCTCCGCCGGGTTCACGCGGGACCCGCGCTTCCTTATCCAGAAACCGAGGCGGGGAAAGGGGGTGCCGGAGCCGCTGGGAAATCCCGGCTTTCATTCCTGGCCGTCGCTGCCTATCCACATCGCGGTGCTGCGGGGCCCTCCTGGCAGGGGCTACAGGCTGCGAGCTACTCTGCGGAGGACCCGAAGGAGGCGCCGCCGCCCTCAGCCCAGCGCGCCTGTCCGCAGAGGTGAAGTGGAACTCGGCGGCGGACAGCGGGCACCCAGGCTGGCAGATAGCTTGATGGCAGAGGGGTGCGCGAGCGAAGGGTGGTGTGTCGGGTCCTGGCGAAGGGAAAAGGCCCTGTCGTCTCCTCTAGTCACCCGGAGCCCAGCGCCACCATCTTGGTGGAAACAGGGATCTCCCAGTTGATTTTCTAAGATCAAAGACACCTTCCCTCGAGTGTCTTCTGGTACCTCTACCATCTTCTCCTGCTCCACCACTGGCGTGTCCCCTGGCATCTCAACCTCCTATTTTACTCGAGCGTACTCTGGTACCTCTACCATCTCCTCTAGCTGATGATTTTCTGAGACCACAGACACCTCTACCACTGGAGTGTCCTCTGGGACTTCACCTACTTCACTCGGGTGTCCTATGCGACCTCAACCCTTGAACTCTGGAGAGGGAGGTTGCAGTGAGCTGAGACTGTGCCACTGCACTCCAGGCTGGGTGACAGAGCGAGATTTAGTTTCAAAACTAATAATAATTAATTAAAAAATAAAATAAGTTATGACAGCACGTTCCTATAATCCGTCTCAATAAATAAATAAATAAATAAATAAGTCCAGCCTGCCTGTGCCTCAACTGCTCTTCCCCACAACCCACCTTGAGCATGCTTGAGAACATCCTTCTCCAGCCAATTTGCCTTGGCACGGGTGGGCCTGACCGGCAACAGGCAAGTGAGCTTGTTGTCCAGGAGAGGCACACGAGGGAGGGCCTGGTTCAACACATCCACTGCCTTGCCCAGCACAAAGCAGGACGTGGAGATGGCTGCACTGTCTTTAGCTCAAGGCCCTTGCTGCCTGTGCTCTGGCTTCCTCTGCATCAGACTAGCCAGTCAGGTAGAGGTTTCTCTCCCACTGGCAAGATGGGGCCAGACATTCCTGCTGGTCCACCTGGGATTAAGAGCAAAAGTCAGGGCCGGGCGCGGTGGCTCAAGCCTGTAATCCCACCACTTTGGGAGGCTGAGACGGGCGGATCACGAGGTCAGGAGATGGAGACCATCCTGGCTAACACGGTGAAACCCCGTCTCTACTAAAAAATACGAAAAAACTAGTCGGGCGAGGTGGTGGGCGCCTGTAGTCCCAGCTACTCGGGAGGCTGAGGCAGGAGAAAGGCATGAACCCAGGAGGTGGAGCTTGCAGTGAGCTGAGATCCGGCCACTGCACTCCAGCCTGGGCGACAGAGCGAGACTCCGTCTCAAAAAAAAAAAGAGCAAAGATCTCGTGCTTGGCTCAGACTCCAGGGCTTTCCCAGGTCCTCAACCCTGTCAATGGCCTCACCTTGACCTTGAGCACAGCAGGACTGCGGGGGGAGCGCTGGTTGAGCCGGCTGCCTCCTCCAGTCCAATTTCCATTGGCCGATAGGAAGGGCTGCTCAAAATCAGCAAATCTCGTTGTGCTCGCTTGCGCAGCACATACACTAAAACTCCAACGATACAGAGATTAGCAGGCCTCTGTGCAAGGATGGCACGCCAATTTTTCAAGTGTTCCATATAAAACTAATAATAGGCCGGGTGCGCGGTGGCTCACACCTGTAATCCCAGTACTTTGGGCAACCAAGGTGGGGGGATCATTTGAGATCAGGAGTTTGAGGCCAGCCTGGGCAACATGGCAAAACCCTGTCTCTACTAAAAATACAAAATTAGCCAGCTGTGGTGGCAGGTGCCCATAATCCTAGCTACTCGGGAGGCTGGGGCAGGAGGATCACTTAAACCCGGGAGGTAGAGGTTGCAACGAGCAGAGATTGCTGCCACTGCACTCCAGCCTGGGAGGGAGAGAGACTTTTGTCTCAGAAAAAAAAAAAAAAAAAATCATCATCGTCGTCCTCATATAAAATCAGCAAAGCTAGTGATAGCCTTCTGCACAAGACCAGGAATCAAGGTGCTTTCCCGACAGTCTACTGGGATCACCAGGTCTCCCTATGCAGGGTCCAGGAGGTCGAACCCTGTGTAAGCAGTGAGGGGGAAGGGCAGTTTTCCATGCAGAGGCTGCTTGCTTTCTGGGGATCGGTTTCCTTTCTCTGCTCTGTTCTCAGAGTTGTACCATTGGCCACCCCAGCCTCTGTCTTTCCAGGTCTCCCCTTACCTCCCTCCTGCCATAGGAGAGCTCTGTTCTAGAACCAGGTCTTACTTTGAACCTTCGTTGCTCCTCTTCCAACCAGCTCAAGGCCTCATTCTTTCCTGGTGGAGATCTAAGTAGGACATAGTGACAGGGAGGGCCCAAGGCTGGCCCTGAGTGCCCTCCTCCCTTGTGAGCTGTAGGAGGTCCAGGAGAGCCTGGGGAGTCTCCCCAGGTTGCTCTGGGCTCCCGGCACTGTGTGTGTCTTCCCTGGGGAGGGAGGGAAAAAGCTGTGAGGTTTTCCTCTCATTTCCCCAGCCCTTTCTGACGCATAGCTGATCCAGCTCTGGCTTCCTTACCTGCCCCTGAGGGCCTGTGTGCAAGCACCTTGGCATTCTGCCTTCCAGCATGTGCCTTAGGATGAGCCCCACGGAACCTGCAGAGACGTCCTGCTGAGAGCACCTCTCCCCATAGAAGGCATCAAATCCATAGGCAGGAAGAAAGGACGACGTTTAGCGTGTGTGTGTGTGTGTGTGTGTGCGCGCGTGTGCGTGTGTGCATGTGTGTGCGTGTGTGCGTGCGTGTGCGCGTGTGTGTGTGTGTGTGTGTTGAGGTGGGGGAGGTGTATGGGTGGTGTTTCCATTCTCATCCAGACCTTGAAAAAAAATTTTTTTTTGAGACAGGGTCTCACCCTGTCACCCAAGCTGGAGGGCAGTGGCTCAATCATAGCTCACTCAGCCTTGAATTGCTGGGCTCAAGTGATCCTCTGATCTCAGCCTCCTGAGTAGCTTGTACTATAGGTGGCCACCACCATGCCTGACTAATTTTTTATTTTATTTTTCCTAGAGACGGGTTCTCGCTTTGTTGCCCAGGCTAGTCTTGAAATTCGTGGCCTCCCGCAATGCTTCTGCGTTGGCCTTTCAAAGTGCTGGGATTACAGGCATGTACCATTACCTATAGAGAGATTTCTATACAAAGGGAATATTTATAATTGAGAAAGCTTAAGGAACATTTTTTTTTTTTTTTTTTTGAGATAGAGTCTCACTCTGTCGCCCAGGCTGGCGTGCAGTGGTGCAATCTCCACTCACTGCAACCTCTGCCTCCCGAATTCAAGTGATGCTCCTGCCTCAGCCTGCCAAGTAGCTGAGATTACAGGCATGTGCCACCACACCCAGTTAATGTTTTTATATTTTTAGTAGAGACGGGATTTTGCCATGTTGGCCAGGCTGGTCTCAAACTCCAGACCTCAGGTAATCCGGCCACCTTGGCCTCCCGAAGGGCTGGGATTACAGGAGTGAGAATTTTTTTTCTTAGAATAAGTGATTAATAGACTGTGACATGAGGCTGGCTGCAGTGTCTCATGCCTGTAATCCCAGCAGTTTGGGAGGCCAAGGCGGGTGGATCACGAGGTTAGGAGTTCAAGACCAGCCCGACCAATATGGTGAAACTCCATCTCTACTTAAAACACAAAAATTAGCTGGGCATGGTGGTGCACGCCTATAGTCCCAGCTACTCAGGAGGCTGAGGCAGGAGAATCGCTTGAACCCGGGAGATGGAAGTTGCAGTGAGCCAAGATCGTGCCACTGCACTCCAGCCTGGGCAACAGAGCAAGACTCCACCTCAAAAAAAAAAAAGAGTGGGTTCTAACAACCAGACTGGGTTTGAATTCAAACTCTACCACCCACAGTGTGCATAATTGTGAACAATTTAATTTTCTTCCCTGTATACCTCAGTTTCCTCATCTATAAAAGGAGATACTAATGGTACTCATTCATAGGGTTGTTGATGATTAAAGGAATTGATAATTTAAAGCGCTTAAGACAATGCTTGACACATAGTAAGTGTTCAATAAATGTTATTGTTATGCAGTGAGATAGGAGAAATTCATCCTCTTTAAAAAAGAAAAGTCCAAGTGCAGGAGCAATTCTCTTAACTGAGCCTGATGTAAGCAACACTTATTTACCTTCCATTTCCCTATAAAATATATGAGTGATGCTAACAGTCCACTGACTACTATGTCTAGTAGGTTACTAGTGGGAAGCCATTTGAATTAACCAACCAACTTCCAATTCTATTAATACAAGAATTTTTTTTTTTTTTTTTTTTTTTTTGAGATGGAGTTTCATTCTTATTGCCCAGGCTGGAGTGCAATGGCGCAATCTTGGCTCACCGCAACCTCCGCCTCCCAGGTTCAAGCGATTCTCCTGCCTCAGCCTCCCGAGTAGCTGGCATTACAGGCATGTGCCACCATGCCCGGCTAATGTTGTATTTTTAGTAGAGACGGGGTTTCTCCATGTTGGTCAGGTTGATCTCGAACTCCTCATCTCAGGTGATCCGCCCGCCTCGGCCTCCCAAAGTGCTGGGATTACAGGTGTGAGCCACCGCGCCCAGCCTAATAAACAATTTTTAAAAAGGGACTTTGCCATAGCAAGTAAAGATCCTATTTCTTTTTCATTATAAATGTCTATATATGCAATTTAAAAATTCTAGGCCAGGCCCGGTGGCTTACGCCTGTAATCCCAGCACTTTGGGAGGCCAAGGCGGGTGGATCACCTGAGGTCAGGAGTTCAAGACCAGCCTGGCCAACATGGTGAAACCCGGTCTCTACAAAAATACAAAAATTAACCAGGCATGATTGCAGGTGCCTGTAATCCCAGCACTCTGGGAGGCTGAGGTGGCTGGATCACCTGATGTCAGGAGCTCGAGACCAGCCTTGCCAACATGGTGAAACCCAGTCTTTACTAAAATACAAAAATGAGCTGGGCAGGTAGCGTGTACCTGTAATCCCAGTTACTGGGAAGCCGACACAGGAGAAAGGCTTGAACCCAGGAAACGGAAGTTGCAGTGAGCCGAGATCATATCACTGTAAAGCACTCCAGCCTGAGCAACAGAGTGACAGTGAGACTCTATCTCAAAAAAAAAAAAAAAAAAAAAAAGAGGCCGGGCGCGGTGGCTTGGCTGGGCATGGTGGCTTGGCCTGGTGTGGTGGCTCACGCCTGTAATCCCAGCACTTTGGGAGGCAGATGTGGGTAGATTGCTTGAGCTCAGGCATTCGAGACCAGCTGGGTGAAACCCTGCCTCTGCAAAAAAGACAAAAATTAGCTGAGCTTGGTGGCACATGACTGTAGTCCCAGCTACTTGGGAAGCTAAGGTGAGATGATTGCTTGAGCCCGGGAGGCAGAGATTGCAGTGAGCTGAGATTGCCCCATGGCACTCCAGTCTGGGTGACAGCTTGTCTCAAAAAAAAAAAAAAAAAAAATACAGAAGAGAGAGTCCAGAAACAAACCCAAGTATATAAAGGGGAATGTTTTGGGGTGTGGGATATTCTGTATCTTGACTATTGTGGTAGTGTCACAAATACATACATTTGACAAAACTCATCATACACTTAAAATAGGTATATACGATTCTATGAAAATTACACTGTAGTAAATTGGTTTTATCTTTTTTTTTTTTTTTTTTTTTTTGAGACGGAGTCTTGCTCTGCCACCCAGGCTGGAGTGCAGTGGCCGGATCTCAGCTCACTGCAAGCTCCGCCTCCCGGGTTCACGCCATTCTCCTGTCTCAGCCTCCCGAGTAGCTGGGACTACAGGCGCCCGCCTCGTCGCCCGGCTAGTTTTTTGTATTTTTTAGTAGAGACGGGGTTTCACCGTATTAGCCAGGATGGTCTCGATCTCCTGACCTCGTGATCCGCCCGTCTCGGCCTCCCAAAGTGCTGGGATTACAGGCTTGAGCCACCGCGCCCGGCCGGTTTTATCTTTTTAAAAAGACTTCTTAAGAAATCAAAATAGTAGTAGGAACTAATTTACTTTCCTAAACCCATGACATATCACATAGATAAAATTAGGTTCACAAAGTAAAAATTATCTCAGCCTGAGAAAGTGAAAGAAATCTGCCCTGCCATTCTTCTGGGTGGAGTTTATAAGTCAATATTATTCATGATACCATTCTGCCATGCAAAGCATTGTGAACATTCTGGTGTATTTTATCACATTGCGGTTTTTTTGTTTTGTTTGGTTTGGTTTGGTTTGGTTTTTTTGAGACCTGGTCTGGCTCTGTTGTCCAGGCTGGAGTGCAGTGGTGCCATCTCGGCTCACTGCAACCTCTGCCTCCTGGGTTCAAGGGAGTCTCCTGCCTCAGCCTCCCAAGTAGGTGGGACTACAGGTGCCTGCCACTATGCCCAGCTAATTTTTGTACTTTTAGTAGAAACAGGGTTTCACCATGTTGGTCAGCCTGGTCTCGAATTCCTGATCTCAAGCAATCTACCTGCCCAGCCTCCCAAAGTGCTGAGATTACAGACATGAGCCACTGCACCCGGCCCATACTGCTTTTTCAGTGAATAGAATTTCCCTTAAAAAAAAAAAATCAGTCATCTTTTTCAGATTTTCTTTATGGAATTACTTGTATAAAGAAAAATACAGGCCAGACACGGTGGCTCACACCCATAATCCTAATACTTTGGGAGGCCGAGAGGGATGGATCATTAGAGGTCAGGAGTTCAAGACTACCCCAGTGAACATGGTGAAACCCTATCTCTACTAAAAATACAAAAATATTAGCCAGGGGTGGTGGTGCATGCCTATAATCCAAGCTACTCCAGAGGCTGAAGCAGGAGAATTGCTTGAATTTAGGAGGTGGAGGTTGCAGTGACCTGCGATTGTGCCAATGCACACTCCAGCCTGGGTGACAGAGAGAGACTCCATCTCAACAAAAAAGAAGGCCAGGTGCAGTGGCTCTTGCCTGTAATCCCAGCACTTTGGGAGGCCGAGGTGGGCGGATCACGAGGTCTGGAGTTCAAGATTATCCTGACCAACATGATGAAACCCCGTCTCTACTAAAAATACAAAAAATGAGCTGGACATGGTGGCACTCACCTGTAGTCCCAGCTACTCGGAAGGCTGAGGCAGGAGAATTGCTTGAACCTGGGAGGCAGAGCTTGCAGTGAGCTGAGATCGTGCCACTGCACTCCAGCCTGGCCACAGAGCAAGACTCCGTCTCAAAAAAAAAAAAAAAAAGAAAAAAAAGCAGTTAACCTAAAAAAGGATGGATTCATCCTATCTTCTTATAAGTCTAAAATTAAAAGCTACATGAGAAAGATTTAAATAGCACTACCATATTTAGCAAATAAAAATACAGTGTGCCCCCTTAAATTTAAATTTCAGATAAACATTGAATTTTTAAAGTATAAGCATATCTCAGACAGTATTTGGGTTCCAATTATACTAAAAAAACTTTCAGTGTTTTATCTGGGTAGTCTGTATTTAGCCTGACATCCCTAGATTTAAAGTACTGCAATAGCTCAGTGGTTCTCAAACTCTAGCATGTATTAAAGTGCTTATTAAAACAGGGCTGGCCGGGCACGGTGGCTCACACCTGTAATTCCAGCACTTTGGGAGGCCGAGGCAGACGGATTGTTTGAGGTCGGGAGTTCAACACCAGCCTGACCAACATGGTAAAACCCCGTCTCCACTAAAAGTACAAAAATTAGACAGGCGTGGTGGCAGATGCCTGTAATCCCAGCTATTGGGGTGGCTGAGGCAGAAGAATCGCTTGAACCTGAGAGGCAGAGGTTGCAGTGAGCCGAGATCGCACCACTGCACTCCAGCCTGGCTGACAGACGGAAACTCATCTCAAACAAATCAAAACCAAACAACAACAACAAAAACCCAAGGCTGACCCCTAATCTTGAGTTTGGGATTCAGGCGTTTTGGGTGGGACTTTGTAATTTACATTTCTAACGTGTTCCCAGGTCGTGGTGCTGCTGCTGCTGCTGCTGCTTTGGGACTGCACTTTGAAATCCAATGCAATAGCTAAAAAATAGCCTTCATTTATAAGTGGCTCTTGTATCAAACTAGTATCAGATAAAACCTAATGAGGAGAATAATTATAGCTTCTTTTTTTTTTTTTTTTTTTTGAGAGGGAGTCTGGCTCTGTCACCCAGGCTGGACTACAGTGTCACAGTCTCCTCTCACTGCAATCTTTGCCTCCTGGGTTTAAGCGATTCTCCTGCCTCAGGCTCCAGAGTAGCTGGGAGTACAGGCATGCACCACCATGCCTGGCTAAATTTTTTTTTTTTTTTTTTAAGACAGAGTCGTGCTCTCCCAGGCTGGAGTGCAATGGCGCGATCTCGGCCCACTGCAAATTCCGCCTCCCGGGTTCAAGTGATTCTTCCGCCTCAGCCTCCCGAGCAACTGGGATTATAGGCACCTGCCATAATGCCAGGCTAATTTTCATACTTCTGTAGAGATGGAGTTTTACCATGTTGGCCAGGCTGGTCTTGAACTCCTGAGCTCAGGTGATCCGCCCGCCTCGGCCTCCCAAAGCGCTGGGATTACAGGCGTGAGCCACTGCACCCGGCCATGCCTGGTTAATTTTTTTGTATGTTTAGTAGAGATGGGGGGTTTCACAATTTTGGCCAGGCTAGTCTCGAACTCCTGACCTCAAATGATCCACCCGCCTCGGCTTCCCAAAAGTGCTGGTATTACAGGCGTGAGCCACCCCATCAAGTCCAAGGAGAAAATTATAGTTTCCGACTGAAACAGCGGGTGGTAAAAAATACAAGCATTATTTTCTAATTCTTTTGTTTTTATTTCTTTTGAGACAGAGTCTCACTCTGTCACCCAGGCTGGAGTGCAGTGGCACGATCTCAGCTCACTGCAACCTCAGCCTCCCTGTTCACTGGCGTCTTTGTGGACCTGGACTTCTACGACATGCTGGTCTACCTGGGCTCCGCCATCATCTTCGTTAGCCTCCTCTGGTGGGCCTCTTGGTACACCGGCAACATCGAGCTGCTCCCCGAAGAGACCCTGAAGTTCTCCTCCTTACCCTCTGCCTCCTTGGTGGTGGCCCTGCGCCAGAGCGCCAGCCACTCCCTCTCTGTGAACATCGAGACCGTCCCCAACAACTTGCTGATGCAGTGGTGGCGTCGTAGGAGGACCCTTCAAAGAGAAGCTTCCCTGACCGTGCCTGTCTCGGCCCACGGAGAAGAACGGCTGGGAAGGAAAAGCAAGGACAAAGATGGAGAGGAAGGGGTCAAGGAGAGCAACGCCTCTCAAGACTCTGGCAAAGAGGATCTGGGTCCCGAGCCTGAAGATGATGAAAATTCGGAGACCGTTGGCTCCCCAGACCCGGATGCCCAGCCGCCGTCGATGGATCAACTGCCTGCCACCCATCCGGTGCATCCTGTGTTGCCTCTGCACCAGCCTGTGCCTTCCCCTCTCTACGCCACTAAGGGCCTGATTGTAGCCCCCTCCATCTCTGCTAGACACCCTGTAGCCATTTTTACTTCTAAGAGCCAGCCTGTAGTTTCTTTGGCTTTTAAGAGCCAACTTGCTGTCCCCATGGCCTCTGAGAACCACCTCCAGGTCCCTGCTGTCTCTCTGAGCCAGGCCCTGATGCCTGTGGCCTCGCAGGGCCAGCCCCAGAATCTTCCTCGGGCCTCTCAAACTCAGTCTCCACCACCTGGTTTGGTTTCTGGAACCCAGTCACTGGCCACCCAGGTCCATATGGGGCAGCCTGTATCTTTCTCAGTCCTTTACTATTGTGGATCCACAGGCCTCTCAGGCTATCAAGGACTTGGAGGCCCTACTTCAAATGCAACAGGCCATCCCCAGCACCTCTGTAGTGCAGGAGAGTTCCCTGAGCCAGTCTTCAAGTGTCCTGAAGGTTCCTGAGATGTCGGTTGCTCAGGTTTTGGAGGCTGCGGCACAACCCAGCCAGAAATCATGTCAGAAACCATCTACCCTGGCCACCGCATCATCTGCCCCTGATGGCTCAGCTTCAGCCACTGAGACCCAGCAGCCTGTCCCCACTGACAATGCTGCAGCCTCTGTGGCAGCGAAGAAAAGTCCCCCTCTCTAGTAGGGACCAAATCCCAGCCATTGGCGTGGCTGTTCAAGCCTCTGCCGAGTAAGTGCCTTTGGAGGAAGACTTACCTACATTAGTCCTTAATGATTTCCCCATTTGTGTTCTGGTGGCTTCTTCAACCCCTCTTGTCCAAAAAAATAAAGTTAATGGAAGCAAAATGGCCCTGTCCTTTGGGGATTAGCTGTTTGGACATTGGTAGGTTTTTTAAACCTAGTACTCTGAGTGGATGAGTGCAGTAAAGGTTTTGCCTACTCTGCCAGATAGTGATATCTGTTCTTTTTTATTTAGGCTTGAGAGAGAGAGAGTGGTGATTATATTCTTTTAGGAGCTATTAATATAAGATCTGGGAGTAGATCGGGGGTTTGGGGTCTGCAGGGTTTCTGAAACGATGATTTCAGGTGGTACAGGGACCAAACATTAAATGACATTGAGTCCTAGGGTGGGAAAGTTACTGCCTTTTCAAGTCTTTTTTTTATTTAGTACTTTTTATCTTAGGAAGAATGTCTTGACTGGACACAGTGGCTCACGCCTGTAATCCCAGCACTTTGGGAGGTCGAGGTGGACAGATCAATCACCTGACGTCAGGAGATCGAGACCAGCCTGGCCAACATGTCGAAACCCCGTCTTTATTAAGAATAACAAAAATTAGCTGAGCATGGTGGTGGGCAACTGTAATCCCAGCGACTCAGGAGGCTGAGGCAGGAGAATTGCTTGAACCCAGGAGGCGGAGGTTGCAGTGAGCTGAGGTCGTGCCATTGCACTCCAGCCTGGGCAACAAAAGCAAAACTCCATCTCCAAAAAAAAAAAAAGGAATACTCAACCTTTGCAATTTGTTTTTCTAAGTTTCCAACTCCCAAACTGAGACTCTACCTTTTTGGTGGCCGGCATTTGCCAGCAGTGGAGTTCCCCAGTGTGCTGATGGCCACGTCCCGGGCAGACTGCTGGCAAGAGAAGAGGCAGGCGCTGGGAGTGTTTGGAGGGATCGGGGGTGGAAACTCACGCCCCAGCTTGGTCTTTGAGGCTCACATTGGTAGCCCACAGCAGTACAAAAATGCAGGGTCGTGAGGTGCTCCTGGCATCTAGTGGGCAGAGGCCAGAGATACTGCTGAACCTCCTACAATGCACAGGACAGCTCCCCACAACACAGAATTATCTGGCCCCCCAGATGTCAATAGTGAAAGGTTGAGAAACCCTGATCTATATGACTCAGAGACATTTCCAAAAGAAAATACAGAAACCCTGATCTATAATAATTAAAAACTGCTCTGTAGTGAGATACGTTAGCAAATCTTATTTTGACCTTCAGGTGACTCATTCCCTCTTAGATAGTAATTATATCGCCACCAGACCATGAGAATCTTACTCGTCTTTGCTTTATTCGTCTTTGTATCCCCGGTTTGTATCATCTCTGAGTTAACACACACATATGGGGCATTTATTAATAATAATAGCTAACGATTGTTGAATGTTTATAATACCCTACACATGGTACTAAGTGATTTTCAGGCATTTGTGCCAGCAATCAAAGTCGGGCACCATTATTATCTCTACTTCAAGGATAGTAGATTTGATACTGAGAGGTAATTTTTCCAATGTCAGACAAATGGAGGAGCTGGAATAGATGTATAGTTGAAGTATAATATGTGATAAGGGCCGGGCGCGGTGGCTTACACCTGTAATTCCAGCACTTTGGGAGGCCGAGGCGGGTGGATCACAAGGTCACGAGATAGAGACCATCCTGACCAATATGGTGAAACCTCGTTTCTACTAAAAATACAAAAATTAGGCCGGGCACGGTGGCTCAAACCTGTAATCTCAGCACTTTGGGAGGCCGAGGCGGGCGGATCACAAGGTCAGGAGATCGAGACCATCCTGGCTAGCAGGGTGAAACCCCGTCTCTACTAAAAAAACACAAAAAACTAGCCGGGCATGGTGGCAGGTGCCTGTAATCCCAGCTACTCTGGAGGCTGAGGCAGGAAAATGGTGTAAACCCGGGAGGCGGAGCTTGCAATGAGCTGAGATCCGGCCACTGCACTCCAGCCTGGGGGACAGAGGGAGACTCCGTCTCCAAAAAAAAAAAATACAAAAATTAGCTGGGCGTGGTGGCATGTGCCTGTAATCC
This sequence comes from Rhinopithecus roxellana, assembly GCF_007565055.1. Taxonomy (NCBI): domain Eukaryota; kingdom Metazoa; phylum Chordata; class Mammalia; order Primates; family Cercopithecidae; genus Rhinopithecus; species Rhinopithecus roxellana. The sequence goes on along the minus strand of NC_044568.1, from coordinate 73,445,809 downwards.
CAGCTACTCGGGAGGCTGAGGCAGGAGAATTGCTTGAACCTGGGAAGCGGAGGTTGCTGTGAGCCGAGATCGCGCCACTGCGCTCCAGCCTGGTGATGGAGCGAGACTCCGTCTCAAAAAAGAAATATGTTATAAGGTATATGTTTTAAGCTTTCCTTCTAAATTAAGGTTATTAATGAGTCTTTTCTTAATCCTGTTGATTGTACCTTGAGCTGTAATATGCCAGATCAATCTTTAGGTAGCTTCTCTAAAGCCTTACTGGCAGAAAGAGAGTGAGAATCAGCAATTCTTCCATTTTCTTGTTTCGCTCTAGATGATCATATTTAACATCTCAGAAATTGCCTTTCCCCCCCTCCCCAGAACTCACCAATATTTGTTTCTACAGATTTAACTGCCAGCTTCATAAAAGCTCAAATCTTTCATCTTGGTCTGTGAGAGTCCTGACCTCTCACAGACCAGTGGACTTATTAGACTGCTTCTGCCAAGTGTATCTGTTTCAGTGTTGGGACAGTTTTCCAGTTTCAAATGATAAAGTTATTCACTGCCAGAATTTTAAGGCGTAATAAACTGTGCTATTCCAAATGAACCTTGTTTTAAAATAAGTCGGTATTTAAAATAGAGTTCTTTTGTGAACGCATTCTAGCATTCCAATGGAAAATCCTGTCTCACATACTCTGGGTGGGATGTACATAAGTAATATTCCCATAAAAATGGACACTGAAAAATGCAGCTCCTAGTAATTAAGGATATTTTCTTTCTTTTTTTTTTTTTTTTTTTTTGAGATGGAGTCTCGCACTGCTGCCCTGGCTGGAGTACAATGGCGCAATCTCAGCTCACTGCAACCTCCGCCTCCTGGGTTCATGCGATTGTCCTGCCTCAGCCTCCCGAGTAGCTGCGATTACAGGGACACACCACCACACAGTTAATTTTTTGTATTTTTAGTAGAGACGGGGTTTATTTATGTTGGCCAGACTGGTCTTGAATTCCTGACCTCGTGATCTGCCCTCCTCGGCCTCCCAAAGTGCCGAGATTACAGGCATGAGCCACCACGCCCAGCCTTAAGGATATTTTCTGAACTCATTATGAAATAGCTATCAGAGACAGTTAACACAATCAATGCATTCCAATATGCTACAGTTTATATGTATATGCTCACAACTTCTGAGTTTTCCATTTTCCCAAAGATTTAAACTCTGATTTGGTTGCATATTTTCATAATTGGGACTGCTCTCCACTTATGATCTTTCTTTTTATATGTGGATTGTTTGTGTAAGATTGCTCTAAAAAAGTAGCTGGAAGTGGTGGTGTGCACCTGTAGTCCCAGCTACTTGGAAGGCTGAGGTGAGAAGATCACTTGAACCTGGGAGTTCGAAGCTACAGTGAACTGTGATTGCACCACTGCACTCTAGCCTGAGGACAGAACGAGACCATGTCTCAAAAATAAATAAATAAATAAATGAACAAAAAAAATTACTTTAAAATAGTTTTAGTTTCCTTTTGAAATGTCCGATTATAGGCAAAAGTGGGTTTTTAAATGGTATAATACTTTGAGTGGAAACTTTCAAAATTTTTAGTTTTTTAAATATTTCTTCCCCTTTCACTGTCCTTTGCTTCAGTATTTCTATATTTATAATTTTAATAACTCACACTGGAAGAATTTATGCATTGCAGATGCTTGGAATAAACAACTGGAAAGACATTCTAGGAGAAATAAGCCAGTCACAAAAAGACACATGCAGGATGAGTCCATTTGTGTGAGGTACTTAGAATAATCAAATTCAGAGGGAAAAAGTAGGATGGGGGTTGCCAGGGGCTGCGGGGAGGGGGAAATGGGGCATTGTTTAGTGCCTATATGTTTCAGTTTCGCAAGATAAGAAAGTTCCAGAGGTAGATGGTGGTGATGGTGGCACAACAGTGTGAATTTACTTAACACCACTGAACTGTACACTTACAAATGGTTAAGAAGAGGGCTGGGAGTGGTGGCTCACATCTGTAATGGCAGCACTTTGGGAAATCGAGGTGGGCGGATCACTTGAGGTCAGGAGTTCAAAACCAGCCTGACCAACATGGTGAAACCCTCTTCCATTGAAAATACAGCCTGGGTGACAGAGCAAGACTCTGTGTCAAAACAAAACAAATGGTTAAGTATATATTATGTTATTTGTATCTTACCACAAAAAAAAAAATGGGTTGGCCGGGCGCGGTGGCTCAAGCCTGTAATCCCAGCACTTGGGGAGGCCGAGACGGGCGGATCACGAGGTCAGGAGATCGAGACCATCCGGGCTAAAACGGTGAAACCCCGTCTCTACTAAAAAAATACAAAAAACTAGCCGGGCGAGGTGGCGGGCGCCTGTGGTCCCAGCTACTCGGGAGGCTGAGGCAGGAGAATGGCATAAACCCGGGAGGTGGAGCTTGCAGTGAGCCCAGATCACGCCACTGCACTCCAGCCTGGGCGACAGAGCGAGACTCCGTCTCAAAAAAAAAAAAAATGGGTTAAACTGGCAATTTATAAGCCATGTAACATTTATACATTTCTTTCTGTTTTTGTTTGTTTGTTTGTTTGTTTTGAGATGGATTCTCGCTCTGTCACCCAGGCCAGAGTGCAGTGGCTTGATCGTGGCTCACTGCAACCTCTACCTCCCAGGTTCAAACGATTCTCCTGCTTCAGCCTCCTGAGTAGCTGGGATTACAGGCACCCACCACCACACCTGGCTAATTTTTGTATTTTAGTTGAGACAGGATTTTACCATGTTAGTCAAGCTGGTCTCGATCTCTTGACCTCAAGCCATTCACCCACCTTGACCTCCCAAAGTACTGGGATTACAGGCATGAACCACCTGCCCAGTCATACAAATTTCTTTCTATGTAATAATTCCATGCAACAGTTGAGTACATTCAAAGTGTACCAGGTGAGCACAGCTATTTTAATAACTAGAACTACAGTTACGAACTTAGAGAAAAATCAACTTTAATGTACAGCAGAACAAAGACATTGTAGAGGATAGTGTGTTTGTATTTGCAGACGCAGCCTACAGAAAAGCCTTCTCTCATGCAATGGCTCATCAATACTAGTATGACTGTTTTTTTTTTTTTTTTTTTTTTTTGAGACAGAGTCTTACTCTGTTGCCAGGCTGGAGTGGTGCAGTGGCACGGTCTCGACTCACTGCAACCTCTGCCTCCAGGGTTCAAACGATTCTCCTGCCTCAGCCTCCCGAGTAACTGGGACTACAGGCACGCCACCATGCCCAGCTGATTTTTGCATTTTTAGTAGAGACAGGGTTTTACCATGTTGGCCAGGCTGGTCTCCATCTTCTTGACCTCATGATCTGCCCGCCTCGGCCTCTCAAAGTTCTAGGATTACAGGCATGAACCACCACGCCTGGCCGTGTGACTGGACCTTATCTTGGGTGAATAGAGGTCATTTTTAAGAACTGTGATGAGTGAGTTTCAGGTGCTTCCTGTGGTGTGCCTAGAAGCAGAAAATGCTTACCTTGAGAGAAAAATACAAACTGCTATAATTTTCTGATTTTTTTTTTTTTTTTTTTGGTAGGTGCGGAGTTTTGCCCAGGCTGATCTGCAACTACTGAGCTCAAAAGACCCACTCACCTCAGTCTCCTAAAGTGCTGGGATTCCAGGCATGAGCCACCGTGCCCAGCCAGTTTTCTTAATTGATATAGTTATTTATATACTTTAAAAACAGTAGGGAGTCTCTCTGAGCGTGCTGTGGCTCCGGAAGCTGCCTGATTAACAAAATTAAAAAAAAAAAAAAAAAACACGAAAATTTTCTGGCTTATTCTTTCCATGTTTTAAAATACATGTTTTGTTTTTTGTTTTGTTCTGCGTTTTTGAGACAAAGTCTCACTCTTGCCACCAGGCTGCAGTGCAATGGCGTGATCTGGGATCACTGCAACCTCTGCCTCCCGGTTTCAAGCGATTCTCCTGCCTCACCCTCCGGAGTAGCTGGGATTACAGGCACACGCCACCACACCTGGCTAATTTTTGTATTTTTAGTAGAGATGGGGTTTCACCATGTTGGCCAGGCTGGTCTTGAACTCCTGACCTCAGGCGATCCACCAGCCTTGGCCTCCCAAAGTGCTGGGATTACAGGCGTGAACCACCATGCCCGGCTGGCACCTTTTTTTTTTTTTTAAATCACTTAACATATATATTGGAGAACTTTCCATTTTGGGAGTTAAAGAGATTTTTTTGTTTGTTCGTTTTGAGACAGGGTCTCCCTCTGTGGCCCAGGCTGGAGCTGGATCTTGGCTCTGTCCAACTTCTACCTCCCAGGCTCAAGCAATCTTCCCACTTCAGCCTTCCAAGTAGCTGGGTCTACAGGCACATGCCACCACACCCCGCTACTTTTTATAGTTTTTGTAGAGACAGGGTTTTACCATGTTGCCCAGGCTGGTCTTGAACTCCTGAGCTCAAGCTATCCACCTGCTTCAGCCTCCCAAAGTACTGGGATTACAGGCATGAGCCATCTCGCCCAGCCTATTGTTTATTTAATACCTACTAAGTGGCAACTACCATAGAGGACATAAAGATGATTCAGTCTCTGCAGAAGTCATTTTCTTTCTCTCTCTTTCCTGTCATACAGCACACAATTAATGGACTAGTCTGTCACTAGATAAACAAGCTCTAAATAATCAGGCACTTGCTGCAGTTTTTAGAAAGTTTAAAAAGCCATATGAAACAAAGTACACTTCAAGTAATAAGAGGCAAAATATGCGAAGTGTTACTGCTGGGCAACTTATGGACTATCCTTTTCTACAATATATCTGCTGTGGTCTGAATATGTTCCCCGAGATTCATATGTTAAAACTTAACCACCAGTCTGGTAGTATTAAGAGGTGGGGCGTCATTAAGTCATGAGGGCATGGGATTAGTGACCTTATAAAAAGGTTGGCAGGAACGAGGTAGATCCTTTCATTGCCCTTACATTCCTGTGTCACTTGAGGACCCAGCACTGGTCCCCCTGGGAGGACATAGTAGCGAGGTGCCTTATTGGAAATGGCCACCATGCCCTCACCAGATACCAACCTGCTGGCAACTTAATCTTGGACTTCCCAGCCTCCAGAACTGTGAGAAGGAAATTTCTGGGTTTTTTTGTCTGTTTGTTTGTTTGAGGTAGGGTCTCTATCACCTAGGGTGGAGTGCAGTGGCACGATCTCGGCTCACTGTAACCTCCACCTCCTGGGTTCAAGTGACTCTCCCACCTCAGCCTCCTGAGTAACTGGGACTACAGGTATGCACCACTACACCCAGCTTTTTTTTTTTTTTTTTTTTTTGGTGTGTGTGTGTGTGTGTGTGTGTGTGTGTTTGTAGAGTTGTAGAGACAGGGTTTCTCCATGTTGCCCAGGCTGCTCTCGAACTCCTGAGCTTACATGGTCCTCCTGCCCTGGCCTCCCAGCATGCTGGGATTAAAGGCGTGAGCCACCATGACTGGCCAAAATTTCCGTTTTTTGTCGATAACCCAGTCTCTGGTACTTTCTTATAGCCGCACGAACAGATAAAGTCTGTACCTATCTGTCTATCTCCCTCATAGGTCAGTTTCCATGTGAATGTAACCATATCAAGTATCCCAGTATATCTCATATTTACAGAAAAATAAATGGGCAAATATTGTCATTTACAGAGAACCTGCTCTGTCCTGTACACTGTGACATATTTTGTGGTTTGTGCTTATGTGCTTATGTGCTCTGATCCTTAGAATAGCTCTAAAATAGCTCAAAACGTTATTCCCATTTTGTAGATCAGGAAATTGAAGTTCTGGAAACATAAGGCAATTGTCCAAAGCAATAGAGTAAATGACAAAGCTAGGATTTCTTTCTTTCTTCTGGTAATTAATTAATTATTTGAGATAGGATCCCTGTTGCAGGATGCAGTGGTGAGATCATAGCTCACTGCAGTCTGGACCTCCTGGGCTCAATTGATCCTCACACCTCAGCCTCCTGAGTAGCCGGGACTACAGGTGCACACCAACACTCGTGGCTAATTTTTGTATTTTTCTGTAGAGATCTGCCTAGGCTAGGCAGAGATTCTGGCTAGGCTGGTCTCAAACTCCTGGGCTCAAGCAGTTCTCCTGCCTCAGCCTCCCAAATAGCTGGGACTGCAGACGTGTGCCACGACTCCCAACTGATTTGTTTATACCAGTGGTTCTTAATTCCAAAGCCATTTGGTATACTGTCATCTCATCTCTCTGCCAGTGTTGATTACATTACAGGAGGGCACCTTATCTAAATTGGCCAATGATAAATTTTTTTTTTTTTTTTGGTACCTTACTATATCTTTGTATCCTTAGAACAAATTCTTCTTTTCTGCTTAGCTGGCTTGACTTCGTTTCTTTCACTAGCAAGCTAAGAGGCTTTGGCCAACAGAACTACTCTAGGGTAGTTGTAAAATTTATCTCTAAGGAAAGGCTGCTCTTTTGAAAACACAATTTAATGGGTCTTCTGGGTATATGATGATAGTAAAGCAAAATTTTGTTCTAGAATGAAGAAGCTCTTTATGTTGTTATATTACAAACAATATATTACTCAGTGAAGTGAAAGGCCACACTGGGCAGCGTGGTGACTTTGCAGATAGCATGTTAATCCTTGCTTGTTTTTGGTCATTTCTGTTTTTGGAGGGGGCGGGTCTTAATTTTCTTTGTCCCTTCCCCCACACCCCCTTATTTTCTCTGGGGAAGGCAAGACTGGAAAAGGAGGCTTTTATCCTGGCAAGGTGAGTTTGCCCACAGGACAATTTCACTGAACAGAGGCTCCACAAAGAATAGACATGACCAAAGAACTCCAACAGGAAATTATGCTATTTAGTTTATTTAGTTTCAAGGTTTTCTTTTTCTCCTTTTTTTTTTTTTTTTTTTTTTTTTTTGAGACCGAGTCTCGCTCTGTTGCCCAGGCTGGAGTGCAGTGTCGCGATCTCGGCTCACTGCAACCTCCACCTCCTGGGTTCAAGCGATTCGCCAGCCTCACCCTCCTGAGTAGCTGTGATTACAGGCATCTGCCACCACACCTGGCTAATTTTTTGTATTTTTGGTAGAGATGGAGTTTCACCATGTTGGCCAGGCTGGTCTTGAACTCCGATCTCAAGTGATCCACCCGCCTCATCCTCCCAAAGTGCAGGATCACAGGCATGAACCACCGGGCCCGGCCAGTATTTTTCTTGTATTATGCTCAGAGTTTCCTTTAAATCTTTTTAAAAACTTGGCAGCCTTAGTCTTAGCTGTGCTTTGGGAAAATAAGGAGCTGCACTCAAGCTTAAGAAGATATTGCTGGAAGTGTACATTGGCACAGCCTGTGGAAAGCTTCTTGGAAAGCTTCTTGGTGCCCTCCTGTAACCCAATCAACACTGCCTAGAGAGATGAGGTCATATTGCATCAAACGGCTTCCAGTGACTCTTTGCTGTGGAGAAGAAGGTCGCTTTTTTTTTTTTTTTTTTGAGAGGAAGTTTTGATGTCCTATAGGCTGGAGTGCAATGGCGCGATCTCAGCTCACTGCAACCTCTGCCTCCCAGGTTCAAGCGATTCTCCTGCCTCAGCCTCCCGAGTAGCTGGGATTACAGCCACCATGCCATGCCAATTTTGTATTTTTAGTAGAGACAGGGTTTCTCCATGTTGGTCAGACTGGTCTCGAACTCCCAACCTCAGGTGATCCACCCACCTTGGCCTCCAAAAGTGCTGGGATTATAGGCGTCAGCCACCATGCCTGGCCAAGAAGGTCACTCTTTATGCTCAACAAATGTATTGCATATGGCTGAAAGGTAGGGAGGATCCAGATGAACAATTCCTAAATAGAAAAACTAATAGTAACCAGATACAATGGCTCATACCTGTAATCCCAGCATTTTAGGAGGTCGAGGCAGGTGGATCACCTGCAGTCAGGCATTTGAGACCAGCCTGGGCAACAAGGAGAAACCCCGTCTCTACTAAAAATACAAAAATTAGCCAGGTGTGGTGGCGGGCGCCTGTAGTCCCAGCTACTCAGAAGGCTGAGGCAGGAGAATCGCTTGAACCCGGAGGCAGAGGTTGCAGTGAGCTGAGATTGTGCCACTGTACTGCAGCCTGGGCAACAGAGCAAGACTCTGTCTCAAAAAAAAAAGAAAAAAAAATCATAGATATCCAATTTGTTCCTTTCTCCTTTCCCAAAAGCTTTTTGTGCCTCGTCCAACCCAATAGTTCCATCCTAGAAAAACGCTTGTACGGCCGGGCGCGGTGGCTCAAGCTTGTAATCCCAGCACTTTGGGAGGCCGAGACGGGCGGATCACGAGGTCAGGAGATCGAGACCATCCTGGCTAACATGGTGAAACCCCGTCTCTACTAAAAAATACAAAAAGTAGCCGGGCGAGGTGGCGGACGCCTGTAGTCCCAGCTACTCGGGAGGCTGAGGCAGGAGAATGGCGTAAACCTGGGAGGCGGAGCTTGCAGTGAGCTGAGATCCGGCCACTGCACTCCAGTCCCGGCGACAGAGCGAGACTCTGCCTCAAAAAAAAAAAAAAGAAAGAAAAAAAAAAAAGAAAAACGCTTGTACACATGCATCAGGACACTATACAAGAATATTCAGGCTGGTCACGGTGGTTCACGCCTATAATCTCAGCACTTTGGGAGGCTGAGGTGGGAGGATGGCTTGAGCCTAGGAGTTAGAGACCAGCCTGGGCAATATAGTGAGACCTTGTCTCTATCAAAAAAAAAAAAAAAAAAAAAAAAAATTACTGGTGCAGTGGCTCACACTTGTAATCCCAGCACTTTGGGAGGCCAACGTGGGTGGATCACCTGAGGTCAGGAGTTCGTGACCAGCCTGGCCAACATAGCGAAACCCTGTCTCTACTAAAAATACAAAAATTAGCTGGGTGTGGTGGCAGGTGCCTGTAATCCCAGCTACTTGGGAGGCTGAGTCAGGAGAATCCTTTGAACCCAGGAGGCGGAGGTTGCAGTGAGCCAAGACTGCACCATTGCACTCCAGCCTGTGCAACAAGAGCAAAACTCTGTCTCAAAAAAAAAAATGAAAAATGAAAAAGGGCTATCACAGTAGTGATTTACATAATGGAGGGAGAAAGGAAATAATTTAAATGTTTATGATAGGAAAATTGATAAGTCATGGTACATTCCTATAATGAAATGCTGTGTGGCAAATAAAATAAACTGGCCGGGCGCGGTGGCTCACACTTGTAATCCCAGCACTTTGGGAGGCTGAGGCGGGAGGATCACCTGAGGTCGGGAGTTCGAGACCAGCCTGATCAATATGGAGAAGTCCCATCTGTACTAAAAATACAAAATTAGCTAGGCATCTTGGCGCATGCCTGTAATCCCAGCTACTCGGGAGGCTGAGGCAGGAGAATTGCTTCAACCCAGGAGGCAGAGGTTGTGGTGAGCCAAGATCAGGCCATTGCATTCCACCCTGGACAACAAGAGCGAAACTCTGTTTCAAAACAAAAACAAAAACAAAACACGAAAAGAAACCACAACTGTGTACAACAGGGATGGATTTCAACGTCCAGGACCATAATGTTGGCTAGCCTCAGTGGCTCATGCCTGTAATCCCAGCACTTTGGGAGGCCGAGGCAGGTGGATCTCCTGAAGTCAGGAGTTTGAGACCACCCTGGGCAACAACCCCGTCTCTACCAAAAATACAAAAAAATTAGCTGGGGGCGGTGGTGGGCACCTGAAATCCCAGCTACTCAGGAAGCTGAGGCAAGAGAATCACTTGAACCTGGAAGGCGGAGGTTGCAGTGAGCAGAGATCGAGCCACTGCACTTCAGCCTGGGCAACAGAGGGAGACTCCGTCTCAGAAAAAAAAAAAAAAAGCATAACGTTGAAAACAAACAGCAGTATAATACAGCATGGAAGTAACTTTATAAAATGCAAAGACAAAAAAGCAAATATAGTGCATTGTTTAGGAGTATAAATATGGGAATTATACAAAGAAAACTAAAACGACTTTTAAAAATTATGATGGTGACTACTTTTGGGAGGAAAGTGGGTAGAAGGTGGAATCCGAGAGCAGGACACAGTAAGTGTCCATTGTTCTAGTTAATGTTCGGCTTCTTAAATTGGCGTGATATGTTCACAGGTATTCGTTATATTCTTATAACTTACATTAACATATTCTTTTGTACATGTTAAACTCCCCCCCCCTTTTTTTTTTCTTTTTAGAGATGAGATTTTGCGTTGTCACCCAGACCGAAGAGTGTCATGGTGCAGTCATAGCTCACTGCAGCCTCCAACTCTCAGGCTCAAGCGATACTCCCACCTCTATCTCCCAAATAATTGGAACTACAACCACGTGCCACCATGCCTGAGTAACTTTTTAAAAAGTATTGTTTGTAGAGACAGAGTCTGGCTGTGTTGCCTGGGCTGGTCTCAAACTCCTGGCTTCAAGTTATTCTCCTGCCTCAGCCTCCCAAAGCTCTGGCATTACAGGCGTGAGTCACCGCACCCAGACTCAGACTTTTTTTAAGTGAAAGAATGGGGGTGTAGGTGGGGAGACACACTTTGGGGGGCCAAGGCGGGAGGATTACTTAGGCCAGGAGTTCGAGATCAGCCTGGGCAACAAAGTGAAACCTCGTATTTATCAAAAATACAAAAAATTAGCTGGGCTTGGTGGTGTGGGTTTGGGAGGCTGAGATGAGAGGATTGCTTAAGCTGTAGGAGCCTGAGGCTGCAGTGAGCTGCGATCGCGTCATTGCACTCTAACTTGGGTGAGACAATGAGATCCTGTCTCAAACCAAACCAGATAATTGTCAAATTGCTGTTTTGCTGTTGTTGTTTTTTGTTTTTGCTTTGCCTTGGAAGTGAAGAAGAGATTCTCATTGAAACAGCTATCTTGAAGTATCCTTGTCAGCTAGTGTGCAATTATTTCCTCTGTCCTTGAGACACAGATGATTCCTGTCCAACATTCCCAAGGAACTCAGTAAGGACCAAACAGAGACTCAGGAAAGACAGTTACTGATTTCACACTGTTGCAAAACAGAGCTATGGTTTATGTTTAACAAATTGCTGGCGGGGTGTGGTGGCTCATGCCTGTAATCTCAGCACTTTGGGATGCCAAGGCAGGCGGATCACTTGAGGTCAAGAATTCAAGACCAGCCTGGCCAACATGGTGAAACCCTGTCTCTACTAAAAATACATACAAAAGTAGCTGGGCATGGTGGCGCATGCCTGTAATCCTAGCTACTGGGGAGGCTGAGGCACAAGAATCACTTGAACCTGGGAAGCGGAGGTTGCAGTGAGCCGAGATCACAACACTGTACTCCAGCCTGGGTGATAGAGTGAGACTGTGTCTCAAAAAACCAAACCAAAAAAACCCAAATTGCTGTATTTTATTTTGTGAAATAGGGTCTAGCTCTGTCGCCCAGGCTGGAGTGCAGTGGTACAATCACAGCTCACTGCAGCCATGACCTGCAGGGTTCAAGCGATCCTCTCGCCTCAGTTTCCAAGTATCTGGGACTAGAGGTATGCACCATCTTATCTTGAACTCCTGGAGAGAGATACATATAAACACACACACACACACTTTTTTTTTTTTTCAGACACAGTTTCGCTCTTGTTGCCCAGGCTGGAGTGCAATGGCACGATCTGGGCTCACTGCAACCTCTGCCTCCCGGGTTCAAGCAATTCTCCTGCCTCAGCCTCCCAGGTAGCTGGGATTACAGGCACCACCACCACGCCCAGCTAATTTTGTATTTTTAGTAGAGACAGGGTTTCGTCATGGCCAGGCTGGTCTCAAACTCCTGGCCTCAGGTGATCCACCTGCCTCAGCCTTCCAAAGTGTTGGGATAACAGGCGTGAGCCACTGTGCTCGGCCCATACATATGCATTTTTAAAAATTTATTTATTTATTTCGAGACAGGGTCTCGCTCTGTTGCCCAAGTGGGAGTGCAGTGATGCCATCTCCCCGGCTCAAGCAATCCTCAGTCTCACGAGTAGCTGGGACTACAGGTGTGTGCCACCACACCCAGATAATTTTTATTGTTTTTTTTTTTTTTATTTTTTTGTAGAGATGGGGTTTCACCGTGTCACCCAGCATGGATATTTTTGTATTTTTGATAGCCCTGTACAGTTTCCAAAGTTGCAACCTTTTCCCCTCCCTGAGGGTAGGGGCAGCCTCTGCTCTCCCTCTACATCCCCCACAGTCCCGAGGTTTTGGCCTCTGCTGTTTCCTGTTTCCTATGCTTGGAACACCAGTCGCTCTTTTGTTGGTCTGACTGACTCCTGTTCCTCTTTTAAAAATTTAAGTTTGGCCAGGCACGGTAGCTCACGCTTGTAATCCCAGCACTTTGGGAGGCCGAGGCGGGTGGATGACCTGAGGTCAGGAGTTCGAGACCAGTTTGGCCAACATAGTGCAACCCCGTCTCTACTAAAAATACAAAAATTAGCTGGGTGTGGTGGCATGCGCCTGTAATCCCAGCTACTTGGGAGGCTGAGGCACGAGAATTGTTTTAACCCAGGAGGTGGAGGTTGCAGTGAGCTGAGATCAGGCCACTGCACTCCACCTGGGCAACAGAGACGGAGGTTGCAGTGAGCTGAGATCACGCCACTGCACTCCAGCCTGGGCAACAGGGCAAGACTAGGTCTCAAAAGAAAGAAAAGAAAAAAAAAAAAGTCAAGATGGTAACACCTCTTGGAAACTCTCCTGCTGTTTCTCATTCCAGCATCATCACAGCCTTGAGGCTCTGGGGTAGATCACTTCGTCGAGCTTGTTTACGTGAGGATAACGTTATCTTGGTGGTCTGTAAGAATGTTGCATTGAGTACAGAGCCCAGGCTCCTGGGTCAGCCGGATTCAAATCCCCTTTCCTCCGTGAGGATCTGGGTCAATCACAGTGCTTCAGTTTCTTTGATTTAACTGAGGGAGGCTTTGACTCCAAAAAATTAACACTCGAGTGTACCCGGCCACAGCTTAGCACATCCAGGGTATTTCCACCCTTTCTTTGGGATCCTTGGGCCTGGATGGAGCAGGACCTTCCTAACTCTCCTTACTCGCGCATTCGCGCTGGGTGGAACAAGTGGTCCAAGTAGAATGAGGGGCGGGGTTTGGCGGCGCTCTAGCTCGCCGAGAGCACACGCTCTCCCCACGCGGGGTCCCTGATTGGCTGAAGGTTACGCTGGCAAGCGCAACTTCCGGGACAGAGGGCTGAGGCTGGAAGGAGCCGGGCATCCGGCCTGAGGGGCAGCGCTAGTGTTAGTTCGGCCCAATGGCGGCACCGCTGCTTCACACGCGGTTGCCGGGAGATGCGACTGCTTCGGCCTCTGCAGTCAAGACGCTGGGCGCGTCGAGGACTGGGTAAGATTCAGGCCGCTTCCTTCTGCGCGTCCGAGACTAAAGCTCAGGACTGCGCTTAGGGGAGCTGATTGAAAGGGTCCGGGACAAAGCTAATGGCGTGTGGTAGGAGCACGGGATCGAGGGTCATCTCATGTTGGCAGGAATGAGCTCATTCCTCGTAACTGGGTAATAGACATGGGTGGGGCCTGGAAAAGTGAGTATATTCTCTGTTCTGGAGGCCCCCTTTCCCGACTGTGTTTCTTCTTGATTTCCCAGGCCTCGGTACTGCCTTCTGCGCCTTGACTCCTCTTCCTTCCCGCTTCTTCGTCCAAATTTGGAAGGGATTCCCTGGGCTATTTGGTTTATCAGCCGCATGTTGTCACTCGTGGCAAATTGAATATTACATCTTTTTTGTTTGAAATTTGTTTCGACACACGTATTTGTTTAGCAGTCTTTATTTTGCTCCACTTTTAAATCCCTAACCCCCATAGCACACTTAGCGTTTAACTTTCAGAGTCATTAGGATGCTATGTTTTTTCATTAATTTACTCTGTGTAAGTGAAGCAGACCTTGTAAAACAATTAGCATAATATGATTCATAATATTTATCGAGCTCCTGCTTATTGTGTTAAACACTGGGGACAGTGGTTTATCCAAAGACACTAATGTCTCTGCTTTCTACAGAGCTTACAGCCTAGGGGGGAAAGGCAGTACATAGGCCAATAAATTACGATGATTTCAGTTATACAACAGGGTAATGGGGGAGGGAGAAGGGAGAGAAGGAGTACTTGAGATTTCTCGTGGGAAAGACATCTGACATTTGAGCTTCCACTTGAATGAAGACAAAAATCTAGGCCGGGAGTAGTTGCTCACGCCTGTGATCACAGCACTTTGGGATGCCGAGGTGGGCGGATCACCTGAAGTCGGGAGATCGAGACCAGCCTGGCCAACATGCTGAAACCCCATCTCTACTAAAAATACAAAAATTAGCCGAGCGTGGTGGCGGGTGCCTGTAATCGCAGCTACTCAGGAGGCTGAGGCAGGAGAATTGTTTGAACCCGGGAGATGTAGGTTGCAGTTAAGCCGAGATCACACCACTGCACTTCAGCCTGGGCAGCAGAGCAAGACTCCGTCTCAAAAAAAAAAAAAATCCAGCCACGTAGAGATTTGGGAAAAGAGTATTTCCGATAGAGTGAACAGTAAGTGAAATGAGAACCAGCTTGGCATGTTGAAGAGCAGAAAACACATTATGGCTGTAGTAAAGCAAGGTGTTGGAGATGAGGTGAGAGAGGTAGGCAGGGGCCAGATTAATGTAGGATCTTAAATACCACACTAAGAGATTTGAATTTTTACTATAAGTGCAGTGGGAAGACAGTTTTTGGTTGCTGAGCAAAGGAGGGATTGTTGATTAGGAGTGGAAGTAGGGAGACCAGTAAAGAGGCCTTAACAATAGACCCACTGAATGATGTTGGTTCAATAAATGTTGGCCATTATAATTCTTAATATTTTCATGAACTTAATAGCTTGTTAATTTTGGTTCCACAGGATTTCCAATATGCGTGCATTAGAGAATGATTTTTTCAATTCTCCCCCAAGAAAAACTGTTCGGTTTGGTGGAACTGTGACAGAAGTCTTGCTGAAGTATAAAAAGGTAAGAGGAGATAATGTATGAGGTTTGCTTTTGGTCAGGTCAGAATACAACTATTGTTGTTATACTAAAGACCAATAGAAATAGCAAGCTTAATTAAGATACCAGTTGAGATCAAATATTTAATAATAGCATGATGCCGTCAGTGCAAAATTAAGAGTAATAGTGTCCTTTTTTCCCCCACCTTGGCCTGTTTCACAGGTAATAATGAGAGAGTAACAATGTCTTTACTGAGGTTTCACCTCTTCACATGCTTCATTTACAAAGCATCTTTTAGCTTTAGCAAGTGCTAGAATTAAAAACAATTACAGTTTTATTTACTTATTTATTTTTATTTTTTTAATTTTGTGAGCTGGAATCTTACTCTGTTGCCCAGGCTAGAGTGCAGTGGCGTGATCTCAGCTCACAGCATCCTCCACCTCCCAGGTTCAAGCAATTCTCCTGCCTCAGTCTCCTGAAGAGCTGGGATTACAGACATGCACTACCACACCTGGCTAATTTATTTTTATTTTTTTAGTAGAGATGGGGTTTCACCATGTTGGCCAGGCTGGTCTCGAACTCCTGACCTTGTGATCCGCCCACCTCGGCCTCCCAAAGTGCTGGGATTACAGGCGTGAGCCACCGTGCCTGGCCTGCAGCATTTTATTTTTTGAGGAACTTACCTAAGCATTACTTTGGGACAGTAAACCATCATCTGACTAGAGATTTTTGTTTTTGTGGTAGTTCAGAAGCATTTCTACTATATCTCAGGAGTAGAGGGAAAATGTTAAGTAACCGTATGTTTATATGTAATATCCGTTTGTATCCATATTTGCGTGAATACTTTTTTAGATGCTCCTGAATAGATCATTATAGCTGGCTGTTTTTTTCCCTCATGCTTTTTGAGAATTCACAGGAGTATCAACTGTTACATTCAAATGTCAATACAGAAGTATAGCCAAATGTAGTTTATCATTTTCCTTTTTCCAAGCCCTCTGGCTGCACTGACATGAGTGTTTAAATTTTTGTAGTCATGATTTTATAATCCGCAATTGACATGTGAAAGTTAGTGTTCCTTTTATAATTTCATCTGATGTTAAGGTATGGGTAAAAGTCTTGCTGTTGCTACTAAACAGGAGACAAAAGCATAACGTAATTCTTTCCCCTTCTTGTTAAGGGTGAAACAAATGACTTTGAGTTGTTGAAGAACCAGCTGTTAGATCCAGACATAAAGGTAATTAATTTTGTGTTTGATCATTAGCAAAATTATTGCCACTTTATAGGGACATAGTTTGTTCTTTGGCTCCCATGCTGTCTCCATGGTCCTCCCTTACTTTAATCTGGTGGTTCTCAACCAGGGACAGTTTTACCCCCAGGAGACATTTGGTAATGGCTGCAGATATTTTTGTTTGTCACAATTGGGAGGAAGGGGTGCTACTGGCATCTAGTGGGTGAATGACAGAGATACTGCTAAACATCTCACAGTGCACAGGGCAACCTCCCATAACCAAGAGTGATCCAGCCCCAAATGACAACAATGTTGAGGCTGGGAAACCCTGTTCTAATGCTTCCTTTCTATTAGATTACTACCTCTTTCCTCCATGCTGCATGCAACTCTCTTGTCTCTTTAAAGCTAAAACAAACCAAAAAACAACCACTGATTCAGCTTTTCCAAGTTCGAGATACACCTATCATGTAGTAAAACTTTGATACATTTTGTTTCACCATTCTTCCTTTACTGCCCAATTTTGAAGAGAATGGTTTATTACCATGGCAACAGTAGTTAGATTGCCTGGAATAAAATTTCAATTTTATTATCCAGTGCGTGATCTTGAGCAAATTGTTTTAACCTCTCTGCCTCTTTTTCACTGTGTAAAACCAAGAAAACAATAGAGATTTCAAAAATATGGAGTGTTTTGTTTTTTAAGGGATGAGGTCTTGCTGTGTTGCCCCCGCTATTCACAGGTGTGATCATAGTGCACTACAGCCTTGAGTTCCTGGCCTCAAATGATCCTTTCTCTTCAGCCTCCTAAGAAGCTGGGACTATAGGTGCATGCCCCTGTGCCTGGCTTTAAACATGGAAATATATATATATATATATATTTTTTTTTTTTTTGAGACGGAGTCTCGCTCTGTCGCCCAGGCTGGAGTGCAGTGGCCGGATCTCAGCTCACTGCAAGCTCCGCCTCCCGGGTTTACGCCATTCTCCTGCCTCAGCCTCCCGAGTAGCTGGGACTACAGGCGCCCGCCACGTCGCCCGGCTAGTTTTTTGTATTTTTTAGTAGAGACGGGGTTTCACCGGGTTAGCCAGGATGGTCTCGATCTGCTGACCTCGTGATCCGCCCGTCTCGGCCTCCCAAAGTGCTGGGATTACAGGCTTGAGCCACCGCGCCCGGCCGGAAATATTTAACTAAAGGATTCAATGAGCTAATATGCAAGAAGCACTTATAACAGTCTGACTCAAAATAAGGGCAGTAATTGTCATCTGTTGGTTTTGTTCCAGCTGACTTCGCTGTATCATTTCTCACTCACATTTAAGTCCACTGTTCTTATCACTGTAGTAATGAGAGGTGACAGCGTGCTGGCAGCCCTGGCTCGCTCTCGGTGCCTCCTTGGCCTCGGCGCCCACTCTGGCCGCTTGAGGAGCCCTTCAGCCCACAGCTGCACTGTGGGAGCCCCTCTCTGGGCTGGCCAAGGCCGGAGCCGGCTCCTTCTGCTTGTGGGGAGGTGTGGAGGGAGAGGTGCAGGAGGGAACCGGGACTGCATGCAGCGCTCGCGGGCCAGCGCGAGTTCCGGGTGGGCGTGGGCTCGTCTCGGCTGGCCCCCGCACTTGGAGTGGCCGGCTGGAGTGAGAGGCTTAGCATCCGGGCTAGCAGCTGCGGAGGGTGCGCCGGGTCCTCCAGCAGTGCCGGCCCGCTGGTGCTGCACTCAAATTCTTGCAGGGCCTCAGCTGCCTCCCTGCGTGGCAGGGCTGGAGACCTACAGCCCACCATGCCCGAACCCCCCTCCCCCACAATGGACTCCTGCGCAGCCCAAGCCTCCCCGACGGGCACTGCCCCCTGCTCCGTGGCGCCCGGTCCCATCGACTGCCCAAGGGCTGAGGAGTGCAGGTGTGGCGCTGGGCTGGAGGGCTGCTCTGCCCGCGGCCCTGGCACAGGATTCAGTAGGTGAAGCCAGCTGGGCTCCTGAGTCTAGTGGGGACTTGGAGAACCTTTATGTCAGCTAAGGGATTGTAAATATACCAATCAGCACCCTGTACCTAGCTCAAGGTTTGTAAATACACCAATCAGTTCTCTGTGTCTACCTGATCTAGTGAGGACTTGGAGTACTTTTCTGCCTAGCACTCTGTCTAGCTAAAGGTATTATAAATGCACCAATCAGCACTCTGTCAAAACGGATGAATCAGCTCTGTGTAAAATGGACCAATTAGCAGGATGTGGGTGGGGTCAGATAAGGGAATAAAAGCAGGCTGCCGGAGCGCCAGTGGCAACCCACTGGGGTCAGCTTCCACACTGTGGATGGTTTGTTCTTTCACTCTTTACAATAAATCTTGCTGCTGCTCACTCTTTGGGTCCACGCCGCCTTCACCGCAAAGGTCTGCAGCTTCACTTCTGAAGCCAGGGAGACCACGAACCCACCAGAAGGAAGAAACTCCGAACATCAGAAGGAACAACTCTAGATACGCTGCCTTTAAGAGCTGTAAGACTTTCCACGTTGGTCTGCAGCTTCATTCTTGAAGTCAGCGAGACCAAGAACCCACCAATTCCAGACACAGTAATTACCCTGACAGGTTACCCATTGTTTTTAGTTGCTCATTTCAGTGGACTCTTTTTGAGACAAAGTCTCATTCTTCTGGCCTAGGCTGGAGTGCAGTGGTGCGATCTGGGCTCACTGCAACTTTTGCCTCCTGGGTTCAGGCAGTTCTCCTTCCTCAGCCTCCCAAATAGCTGGGATTACAGGCACCGGCCACCATGCCTGGTTAATTTTTTTATTATTAGTAGAGACAGGGTTTCACCATGTTGGCCAGGCTAGTCTCAAACTCCTGACCTCAGGTGACCTGCCCTCCTCGGCCTCCCAAAGTGCTGGGATTACAAGTGTGAGCCACTGAGCCCAGCCTCAGTGGACTTATTTTTTTAAGCCTTGTTTCAGCCGACACTGTTGGCCACCCCCTTCTTAAAACAGTGTTTCTGGGCCGGGCGCGGTGGCTCACACCTGTAATCCCAGCACTTTGGGAGGCTGAGGCGGGTGGATCATGAGGTCAGGAGATCAAGACCATCCTGGCTAACAGTGAAACCCCGTCTCTACTAAACATACGAAAAAATTAGCCGGGTGTGGTGACCGGCGCCTGTAGTTCCAGCTACTTGGGAAGCTGACGCAGCAGAATGGCGTGAACCTGGGAGGCAAAGCTTGCAGTGAGCAGAGATCACACCACTGCACTCCATCCTGGGTGACAAAGTGAGACTCTGCCTCTAAATAAATAAATAAATAAATAAATAAATAAAACAGTGTTTCTGATCCTCCTGTCTTGTGATCCTTTAATCTCTAATCTCTCTCGATAGGTTCTTGATCTTAAATTAGTTGTTGATTGGGCTTCACAACTCGACTCTTTCCTCACTCTGTAGATTCTTCTGTGTGATCTCTTCATCTCCCTTCATGGCTTTGAAATCTACCTGTGTCCTAATATTTTTGTATCTGTAGCCAAGATTGCTCTTGTGGGCTCCAGACTTGTTTCATTTTCGTTTTTGGGGGCAGGGGCAGACCAGAGTCTTGCTCTGTAACCTAGGCTATAGTGTAGTGGGATGATCTTGGCTCACTGCAACCTCTGCCTCCTGGGTTCAAGCCATCCTCACTCCTCAGCCTCCTCAGTAGCTATGCTGCCACGCCCAGCTAATGTTTTTGTTTTTTCAGTAGATTTGGGATTTCACCATGCTCGCCAGGCTGGTCTCGAACTCCTGACCTCAAGTGATCCACCCACCTCAGCCTCCCACAGTGCTGGGATTATAGGCATGAACCACTGCACCCGGCCTAGACTTGTTTCTTAACTGTCTGTTATATGCATTTACCCAGAATCATCATAGGTGCTTCAAACTTAGCACATCTTAAACTCTTGACCGGGTGCGGTGGCTCACGCCTATAATTCCAGCACTTTTGGAGGCCGAGGCGGGAGGATCATGAGGTCAGGAGATCAAGACCATCCTGGCTAACACGGTGAAATGCTGTCTCTACTAAAAATACAAAAAAAATCAGCCGGGCATGGTGGCGGGCGCCTGTAGTCCCAGCTACTCGGGAGACTGAGGCAGGAGAATGGCATGAACCCGGGAGGCAGAGCTTGCAGTGGGCTGAGATCGCATCACTGCACTCCAGCCTGGGCGACAGAGCAAGACTCCGTCTCAAATAAATAAATAAATAAATAAATAAATAAATAAATAAACTCTTAACCTTTCTCTCACACCTACCACTTCTGCACACTTCTTTATGTGCTTAACTGTTCATGACTTCCCTCATCATTGAGCTAGCAACCTTGGGGTCTTTAGTACCCCTCAAATTCGTTCACTGATCAAGCCCTTAGGGGGTAAAAAAATCTTTCAAGCCTTCCTGTTTTGTTGGTTCTCTCTTGTATGGATTCCGGTAACCTCTTTAGCGGGTGTCTATGTTCCCAGTCCTCCTCTATCTCATACCTGTGTGGCCCCCACAACCACCATTTATCCTCAACAGTGTAGCCTAAATTATCTCTGGAAAGTACGTGTCTAGGCATGTCATTCCCCTACTAAAAAACTTCATGCCTATGGAAAATGAAGATCAGTGTGGCCTGCAACCTTTTTTATCTTTCCTCTTGCTAGATACTTTATTCCTGGAATTTGCCACTTTGCATCTTTATGCCTTTGCCTGTGCCTTTTTTCCCTGGCTGGAGGAGGTCCCTGTATGTACTTTATTTGCTACCTATTTGAGCACCGGCTATAGTTACATTGCCTCCCTTCTTGCCAGCTGTGTGACCAGGGACAAGTTGCTGCGCTTCTGTTCAGTGTCCTCATCTGTAAAATGGGAATCGGTAGTAGTACCTACTTCATGGAGTAAGGATGACATGAGTTACTGTATGTTAAAGTCTTAGAGCAGTGCTTGGCATACAGTAAGTGCTATATTAGTGTTTACTGTTGTTATTACTGTAGTTTAAAAAGCTCCTGCTCACCGTTTAAACTGAGTTGAAGTGTCTTTAATGGAGCTTTCCCTGGTTCTCTAAGCACATGGTTGCTCCTTCATTGAGTCCGTTTCCCACACTTCCAGATCTCTCTAATTACAGACCTGGTTTACAAGGCCCTCCATGGTCTATTTGGTGCTTCTTTGTTCCCCAGATTTATTATCTGTTAGCTTGCTCACTATACATGCCAGCCATACTGAACGTCTTTCAGTTTTCTGAAAACATACTTTTCCTTCTGTAAGAAGTAGAACTTCCAGAAAAGACTCAACTGTGTTACTGCTTAAAGACCGCTGAAGCATCACTTTCTCTTTAAAGCTTTTCCTGACCCCTGCCTTCTTTCCCAGTTACAAAGGGACATCTTCTTGGTGTTCCACTGTATTTTGTATCAGCAGTTCTCATTCTTGGTCTTTGAACATACCAAGAATTGCACTAGTTGTGTGGAGTGTTGCAAGTAGAACTTTTTTCATCTTGAGACAGGGTTGTGCTCTGTCACCCAGGCTGGAGTGTAATGGGCCCGATCATGGCTCACTGCAGCCTCAACCTCCCAGGCTCAAGCAGTCTTCCCACCTCAGGCTCGCGAGCACCTGGGACCACAGGCATGTACTACCATGCCAGGCTAATTTTTCTAGAGACAGGGTCTCCCTGTGTTGCCCAGGCTGGTCTCAAATTCCTGGGCTCAAGCGGTCTCCTCCTGCCTTGGCCTCTCAAAAGTGCTGGGATTACAGGCATGAGCCACTGTTCCTGGCTGCTAGTAGAAATAATAATAGTTCAGTACTAACGCATCAAAGCCTGCGACTGATTTACTTTTTTTTTTTTTTTTCCTTTTCGAGATGGAGTTTTGCTCTTGTTGCCCAGGCTGGAGTGCAATGGCACGATCTTGGCTCACTGCAATCTCCACCTCTGGGGTTCAAGCGATTCTCCTGCCTCAGCCTCCCTAGTAGGGATTACGGGCATGCACTACCACACCCGGCTGATTTTGTATTTTTAGTAGAGACAAGATTTCTCCACGTTGGTCAGACTGGTCTTGAACTCTCAACCTCAGGTGGTCCACCCACCTTGGCCTCTCAAAGTGTTGGGATTACAGGCGTGAGCCACCACGCCTGGCCTGATTTACTTTTAAAAATGGTACAGTTTAAATGTTATCCTTATAGTTTTGTTGCAGTCTTTTTAGTGGAAAAGAGATGGGATAGATTTTTTTATTTGCACACTAACTTAACTTGTTTTCTACGTGCCTTTGGCCTTAGCGAGCTACCATTAATGTTATCCTTAACAGTTGTGGATGTTATGAAATTACCATAGTACAAATGAGTTATGGTTTTACTTTATTTTACTGCCAGGCTACTTGGGATTTCATCAGAAAATGGTTGATCTGTGGGAGTTTGTCACATGGCATATTAAGCACTCAGTAGCTGAATTAAGGTGGGGAAAAGGTGACAGCTCCTTCTCCACATACAGGGAGGCGTGTGGGACAGTGGATGGAGGATAACCTTGACTGAGACAGACAGGTTTGGACCTGCTTCTTTACTGCCTTCTTGGTTGGGCAGATTGCTTATTAATCTCTCTTAGTCTCAGCTTTCTGAACAGCAAAATGGGAATAACTAAACATCCTGCAGAGTTTTTAGGATTAGAAGAAGATACGTATGTAGAGTGTCAGACACCGTGCCTGGCATATGGTGTGTTCTCACTAAATGATAACTCCCTATGAATATCCCTGTAGGTATGACCTTGTGTTCCTTTTATTTATATGTCTAACCCTTCCACAAATTAGGGGCTTTTTCTTAATGTTTGTATGTACGTATATATGCATGAATATAATTAATACAGTAATATTTTACATAATTGACACTGTATTTTATACATTGCCTTTCAAATTTAACAGTTCTTCTCATGTCACTAACAATTATTGTGAACAGTAATTTGATTTGCCTGAAAAATATTTCATGGAGGAATGGGATTATCATTTATACAGAACAAACACATCATAATATATTTAAACTCAGCCACAGGTTTGGTTTAGAAAAGTGATGTTTATTCATGACCCCAAGTGATCAGCCTAGACTGAGTTTTATCAGCTTGCTTTCTGGTCAGCTTGAGTGTAGAGGAAATAGAGGCAGCTGTTGTTCCTTTGTGATCTTCTAATATTTGAATCTGCAATTTTTAAAAGTCCCAGGTGTCAACATTGGAGGTGATTTTGTGTTTTCAGGGCAAACAAAAGTGATCAGGCGGAAGTATTGCATTTAAGTCTTTTTCCTACATTTCAGAGTTACTGGATTGCTTTTTTAAAACAGGATAGTTTATTGTGACATATTTTTCTGTTTTGATACCCAGTTTCGATTTCCTTCCAAGTTTGTGACCTTTTCCCCCCAACCTATTCTTGATAGATGATTGATAAAGATAGCTGTAAATTTCTGTTATCTTAGAGGATTTGTGATTTTGAAGGTACTCTTCTTTGTTTAACTTAAGGATGACCAGATCATCAACTGGCTGCTGGAATTCCGTTCTTCTATCATGTACTTGACAAAAGACTTTGAGCAGCTTATCAGTATTATATTGGTAAGTTCACCATTTATTTCACTGTCTAGTATGTAATTCAGAACTTTATAATAGTATATATTTTATTAATAACATGCTGTTTTTATCTTTCCCAACTCTAGAGATTGCCTTGGTTGAATAGAAGTCAAACAGTAGTAGAAGAGTATTTGGCTTTTCTTGGTAATCTTGTATCAGCACAGACTGTTTTCCTCAGACCATGTCTCAGCATGATTGCTTCTCATTTTGTGCCTCGTAAGTCATTACTCTTTGCTTGCTTGGAATTTTCTTTTGTTTTTGTTTTTTTAATACTTCTTTATTAAAATACCACCTTCCCCTTGTATATGAGAGATACTGCTACCATGGAAGATTCCAGATGCATATTGGCACCAGGACTGGTAGACATGTGTTCCCCGTAATGACCCCTGTGGAGGTGTCTAGATTCATTTGTTGCTATGAGTTTTATGAATTGTAATTTGCTTTATTGAACTCCTGGTGAAGTCTTAGAACTCATCTAGGAATGTTTAGCTGTTTAAAAACTATAGTTGCTTTACATTTTTTTCAGACTGTGCTTTTAATTAATCATTGGGATAACTTTGGATTATGGAAAAATAACTTTTCTATATAGCTGTTAATTCTCTACATCAGTAACGTTTTTGTATAGCTGTTTATTGTCTAGATCAATGACAAAATAACATACTTTCTTTTTCCCTCAAAAGCCCGAGTGATCGTTAAGGAAGGTGATGTAGATGTTTCAGATTCTGAGGATGAAGATGATAGTAAGTATGAAAAGCTTTAAAGCCTGGGCACAGTAGCTTACACTCATAATCCCAGCACTTTGGGTGGCCAAGACGGGAGGATCACTTGAGGCCAAGAGTTTGAGACCAGCCTGGGCAACATAGTGAGACTTTGTCTCTACAAAAAACCATTTTTTTCAAACATTTTCTTAAAAAAGGCTTAAAGTGGCCGGGCGCGGTGGCTCAAGCCTGTAATCCCAGCACTTTGGGAGGCCAAGACGGGCGGATCACGAGGTCAGGAGATCAAGACCATCCTGGCTAACATGGTGAAACCCCGTCTCTACTAAAAAATACAAAAATCTAGCCGGGTGAGGTGGCAGGCGCCTGTAGTCCCAGCTACTTGGGAGGCTGAGGCAGGAGAATGGCATGAACCCGGGAGGCAGACTTGCAGTAAGCTAAGATCGTACCACTGCACTCCAGCCTGGGCGTCAGAGCGAGACTCCGTCTCAAAAAAAAAAAAAAAAAAAAAAAAGGCTTAAAGTAGAACGAGGCAGGGTGGTGTGTCTCTTTAGTCACAGCTACCTGGGAGGCTTAGGTGGGTGGATTGCTTGAGCCAGGAGTTCGAGCCTTGCCTGGACAAGATGGCAAGACACTATCTCTTTTAAAAAAAAAAAAAAAAGTAAAGCACAGAACACCTGGCACCTATTCTAATAAGTAGACTGCAACAAATGACAACCTTTGATAAAATGTTTTTGTTATATTTAGCGTTGATATGCAGTCAGTTGTCTTGAATGCATTGTTTATATAATTAGTCCATTTAGTTTTCATTGATGGTTGTGGAGAAAAAATCTTGAAATTATTATTTCTGTGATTAATTATTCTGTTTTGGTTAGCATGTGTTTTTAGCTTCAAGTATGTCACTTTTTTTTTTTTTGAGACAGAGTCTTGCTCTGTCACGCAGGCTGGAGTACAGTGGTATGATCTCAGCTCACTGCAGCCTTTACCTCCCGGGTTCAAGTGATTCTCCTGCTTCAGCCTCCTGAGTAGATGAAACTACAGGCATGTGCCACCATGCCCGGCTAGTTTTTGTATTTTTAGTAGAGATGGGGTTTCACCATGTTGGTCAGGCTGGTCTTGAACTCCTGACCTCAGGTGATCCACCCGCCTCAGCCTCCCAAAGTGCTGGGATGACAGGCGTGAGCCACCGCGCCCGCCCAGCATGTATTTTTAGCTTCAAGTGCGTCGCCCTTTGGTTTCGTTTTGATGCTCATACTCTCAACTTTTCTCCTCGCAGGTCTTCCTGCAAATTTTGACACATGTCACAGAGCCTTGCAAATAATAGCAAGATATGTCCCATCGTGAGTATACTTTTCCTTATTTTGAATGTTCAGTTCACAAGAAAATTGTAATCAATTAGTAAAAATTATAAACTCTTAATAGCATTAAAGCTTGAATCTTACATTGCATGTTTTTTTTTTGTATCCACTTGAGGAAACTTTACGTTCTACCAAAAGTGGCATTTCCATTTTCTATGTATTGTCTTTGATTGTTTTTCAAAGTTTATATGCAGATTCTCCCCCAGTGTCGTATGGTGGTTGGAATTTTGCTTTTATCTTCAACAGATACACTATCCAAACATTTTCAGTGAGAAACCCCTGTGTGTGTTTGTGTCATGCCATATGAATAAAAATTGCACTTCTAAGAAAAGCTTTTCAGGTCTGTGGGTTTCTTTTGGAAGGGTGAACTTCTAGTTCCCTCTGTCCGTTGATTATTTGTTAACTTGAAACAATCCAACTTGGTAATTTTTTCTTCTTTTAAAAATAATATACATGTGTAGTGGGAAATGTCAGCAAAAAGCTCCCTCTTCAATTTGCTGTCGATATCAGAGTTAACGGAAGCTTGTTTTCTCTAAGTCGTTATAGATTTTCTCAGAAGCTATACAATGTAAGTTCCAGTTCTGGCCGGGCGCGGTGGCTCACGCCTGTAATCCCAGCACTTTGGGAGGCTGAGGCGGGCGGATCACCTGAGGTTGGGAGTTTGAGATCAGCCTGACCAACATGGAGAAACCCCGTCTCTACTGAAAATACAAAATTAGCCGGGCGTGGTGGTGCATGCCTATAATCCCAGCTGCTTGGGAGGCTGAGGCAGGAGAATCGCTTGAACCCGGGAGGCGGAGGTTGCAGTGAGCTGAGATTGCACCACTGCACTCCAGCCTGGGCAGCAAGAGTGAAACTCCGTCTCAAAAAAAAAAAAGTTCCAATTCTTTGAGGTAGGGGTTCTTGTTTGCCTCCTATATCTATCCATATTTGCTTTTAGAATGGTAGTATTACTTTTCTAGAAAGTAAAGTTAACATGGATTGATTTAATTTTTTAAAAATAGGACACCGTGGTTTCTTATGCCGATACTGGTGGAAAAGTTTCCATTTGTTCGAAAATCAGAGAGAACACTGGTAAGAAATCTTTTCATTGAGAAAATCATGGAAAAGTTGTTTGCATGGTTTCATTTGAGATGATGTTTGGTCTTTTTGTTTCTTTCTTTCTTTTCTTGAGACAGAGTCTTGCTCTGTCACCCAAGCTGGAGTACAATGGCATCATCTAGGCTCACTGCAACCTCCGCCTCTCGGG
The DNA here is from genome assembly GCF_007565055.1 of Rhinopithecus roxellana. NCBI lineage: Eukaryota > Metazoa > Chordata > Mammalia > Primates > Cercopithecidae > Rhinopithecus > Rhinopithecus roxellana. Next base: position 73,418,834 of record NC_044568.1, on the reverse strand, counting down.
TTCAAGCAATTCTCCTGCCTCAGCCTCCTGAGTAGCTGGCACTATAGGCGCGCGCCACCATACCCAGCTAATTTTTGTGTTTTTAGTAGAGACGGGGTTTCACCGTATTGGCCAGACTGGTCTCGAACTCCTGACCTTGTGATCTGCCCGCCTTGGCCTCCCAAAGTGCTGGGATTAGTGAACCACCGTGCCCGGCCGATGTTAGGTCTTTTTCTTTTAAAGGTTACTTTGTCTTCTAGACTTTAAACTGATGTCTAAGAATTTGACTCAGATTTCTTTCTTCTCAAGCGGCTACTGGAGATTCCCAGTGCCTTTTTCTGTTATTAGTATGTGCAAGTCAAGGTGTGAGTTCATTTCAGGAATATCTGTAGTGGCTTCATGCTTATACAAGAATTACTAGAAGATAATAGTTCTTGTATTACTAATTGTAAATATGCCTTATTTTAACCTGAAAGCAAAGCCTTCTGTAGAAGCATTCTGTTTAAGTTTTTGTATAATGTTCATATCATCTGTGCAGTTTTTAATAATTAATGGTGGTTGCCTTAGTATAAAACCGAATCTAGTAGCATACAAAAATAATTATGTGCGATTGATGCTAGGAATGCAAGATTGACTTTTTTTTTTTTTTTCCGGGGAGGGGACAGTCTCTCTCTGTCACCCAGGCTGGAGTGCAGTGGCACCGTCTCGGCTCGCTGCAACTTCTGCCTCCCCAGGGTTCTAGTGACTCTCCCACCTCAGCCTCCCGAGTAGGTGGGACTACAGGCATGGGACACCACACCCCACTAATTTTTGTATTTTTGGTAGAGACGGGGTTTTGCCACATTGTCCAGGCTGGTCTTGCACTCCTGACCTTAAGTGATCCACCTGTCTCCACCTTGCAAAGTGTTGGGATTAGAGATGTGAACCACCGTGACCGACTGAGATTGATTTAGTACTTGAAAATGAATTAATAAAACATTTTGTAGCAATAGAACAAAGGACAAAAACCACATAATCATCTCAGTAGATGCAGAAGTGTGTGACGAACACCAATATCCTTTTATGACAAAAACAGAAGGAAATTTTCTCAACCTGATAAAGGGCATCTGAAAAACCCACAGCTAACATCATATTCGATGGTGAAAGACTAAAAGTTTTTTCCGAAGAATAAGAACAAAACAAGGATGTCCGCTCTTGCTGCTTGTCTAGCCAAGGCAGTTAGGCAAGAAAAAGAATTAAAGGCATCCAGATGGAATGGAAGGCATAAACTCTTGCAAGATGATTTTATATGTCATCCTAAGGAGTTCACACACACACAAGACATTTTAGAGCTAATAAATGAGTTCAGCATGGTTACGGGACAGAAGACCAACATGCAGTAACCACTTGTCCAAGACAATTGAATAGGGGAGAAAAGACTTTTCAACAGATGTTGCTGGCAGAAGTGGATATGAACATGCAAAAGAGTGAAGCATATGGATATCCATGTACAAAAATGAACTCAAAATCCATAAAAGCCCTACATGAAGAGTAAAAACTGTAAAATTCTGAGAAGAAAATAGGGGTACATGTTGGATTAGGCAATAATTTCCAGATTTGATGCCTGAGCACAAGCGACCAAAGAAAAAATACATCAATTGTACTTCAAAATTAAAAATTGTTATGCTTCATAGTACATCTTCAGGAAGATGAAAAGAATCCCCAAATAATGGGAGAAAATATTTCTAAATTTTATGTCTGGTAATGGACTTGTGTATGTAAAGAACTCTTATAATGGAATAATAAAAAGGCAAATAACCCAATTGAAATGGGTAAAGGATCCGAATAGGCATTTCTGCAAAAAAGCACATGAAAAGAAGCTCAACATCATTAGCCATCAGGGAAATAGTTTCACTTCATGCCCACAAGGATGGTTATATTCAGAATGAGAAGACAGTAACAAGTGTTGACAAGGTTGTGGAGAAATGGGAACATTGGAACTGTCATATGTTGCTGTGGGAATGTAAAATGGTGCAGCTGTTTTGGAAAATAGCCTGGCATTTCTTAAAGGTTAAATATAGAATTACCATGTGACTTAGCAGTTCCATTTCTGGGTTTATACCCGAGAGAAATGAAAATATATGTCCACAGAAAAACTTGTACATGAATGTTCATAGCAGCATCATTCGTAATAGCCTCAAGTAGAAGCAACTCAAATGTCTGTCAGCTGATGAACAGATGACAAAACGTAGTACAATGAAATATTAGCAATGAAAAGGAATGTTTTATATGTTAAAACATGATTGGACCCTAAAAACATGCCAGAAGACTGTATTATATGATTCCATTTATATGAAAGGAATGGTTTACATGTTACAACGTGTTGAACCCTAAAAACATGTATTATATGACTCCATTTATAGGAAATGTCTCAAAGAGGCAGATTCATAGAAAGACTAGTGGTTGCCAAGGTCTTCATTTTTTAGGGTTGCACTACTAATGGATATGGGATTTCTTTTTAGAGTGATTAAAATGTTATAAAATTGCTGGCTGAGCACCGTGGCTTATGCCTGTAATCACAGCACTTCGGGAGGCTGAAGTGGGAAGATCCAGGAGGTGAAGACTAGCCTGGGCAACATAGCGAGAACCTGTCTCTCTAAGAGGAAAAATTAACCAGATGTGGTGGTGTACACCTGTAGTTCTAGCTACTAGGGAGGCTGAGGAGGAAGGCTTGCTTATCCCGGGAATTCAGGGTTGCAGTGAGCTATGATTGCACCACTCCACCCCAGCCTGAGAGAGAGCCAGACCCTGTCTCTAAAAGAAAATGTTCTGAAATTGATTATGTTGATGGTCACATAACTCAATATATCAATATATTAAAAACTTAAATTGTATACTTTAAGTTGGTGATTGTATGATTTATGGGTTTTATCAATACAGCTACTTAAACATCTATAGTTATGCAAATTAAAAATGTCATTTACTGAGGATAATTGAAATGATTATACTGAACATGATACGTATGTAGAAACAGTACGGTTTTTGTATTGCTGGATAGTCTGTTTTTTTCTGTTTAAATATTTGAAACTAAAGGTTGTGTAATTGATGTTTCGCTTATGTGAAACATTTATTCTCTGTTGAAATGTTTTATCTTATGTTTTCTGCTTTAGGAATGTTACGTTCATAACTTACTAAGGATTAGTGTATATTTTCCAACCTTGAGGCATGAAATTCTGGAGCTTATTATTGAAAAGCTACTCAAGTTGGATGTAAGTATTGAGCAATCTATTTTTATTTTCATTTACTGACTTGAATTTTTTATAATCACAGTATGTGGAAACAATAGTCAGTGATATAAAAGAATCCACTTGGCCAGGCGTGGTGGCTTACACCTGTATTCCCAGCACTTTGGGAGGCCAAGGCAGGCAGATCACCTGAGGTTAGGAGTTCGAGACCAGCCTGGCCAACATGGTGAAACCCCATCTCTATAAAAATAAAAAAAAATTAGCCAGGCATGATGGCGAGTGCCTGTAATCCCAGCTACTCAGGAGGCTGAGGTGGGAGAATCGGTTGAACTCGGGAGGCAGATCTTGCCGTGAGCCAAGACTGTGCCACTACACTCCAGCCTGGGTGACAGAGTGAGACTCCGTCTCAAAAAAAGAAACCACTTGCACCGTTCTTTGCTTCCTTTCTTTAAATGTGTCTTGAACTCCATCTGTGTATGTGCTGGGAGTTGTAGACAGTTCCTTCTCATGATTGGAGAACAAGGCATTAAATACATAGTTAGCCAAATGTAAAAGTATGGTTGTGGAAAATGCTATGAATGAAACATACATTATGAGTTAGAGAAACTGATAGAATCGCAGTGGGGTCAGGAAGGGATTCCTAAGGAAATGATTTTTCCTGTTTGGCCTTTCTTAAGGGCAGATTCTAATTATAAGCAGCTAAAACTTTGTTTCAGGAAGCCCGCACTAAGGTGCAGTGGGAATGAAAGGAAGTGGTGGATTCTGGTGACATTGTGAGGAAAGGTGAACTGGTCCTTGAGACTGGTTTGGAGGAGGGGAGGCAGACAGTAAGAGAAAGGAATCCTTCAGAGGTTGCTCCTTGTGGAGTCGAATCTGGGTGTTGCATTCATGGCAGTTAGAAATATCAGCAGGAGGCAGCTGGGAGAGGAGTTCCGTCTTGGCCAGGTTCAGTTGCTGGTGGACAGCCTACTAGAGAATACTCACCGGCAGTCGTGGCTGCAGGTGGGGACCTGAGCATAAACTTTTGGAAAGATACAGTTTAGGACAGGGGAGGAGAAGGGTGATCAGCAGTGTGAGGAAAACCATGAGTCTAGATGCTCAGGAAGGATCTGCTGGAAGGAGGAGTTTGGTCAGCAACATCAGATACTGCTGTCATTTTTTGGAAGGATGAAAAGAGCAACAGTCCTCGGATTTAGTGGTTAGAAGGTAGTCTTTGTTGCTTTCTGGAGGACCATGTCAGTGAAGAGGCAGAAACTGCATTTCAGGAGGGGATGTGGATGGTGGGGAAGCAGAAGTAGGGGCTGTTGGAGACCTTGGTGCAGGATTGTGGTAGAAGGAGGGGACAGAGCAGGGCTAAGAGGCGTGGTTCAGGAGTGGGGAGATGTGAGCAGGTTTGTGGACTGAGGGGAGAGGAGCTTTGGTGGAGGAAAACATTGATGCTATACGGAAGCAGGAAAATGGAACGAGGTCTTAGAAGAGCTGGAGCTTGGGCCCATTGGTGCAGTGTTCACTTGGAGGTGCACCTCTCTGGCCAACTGTATGTGTACTCTTTATAGTGTTTCTCTGGTATATACTTAAGGAGCATTTTAGAATGTTTACAAAGAAGGTCAAGCATAGATAATAAAAAATGGCATGGTTTGAGTGGTATGTTAAGATATTTGAATGGTGATATACTAAAATAAATATTGAATAATTCACATTTGGCTTGCAGTTCATCATTTTTCTGCTCAGTTGATTGATGATATGTTTATTACACGATGTGTCTGTGAGTGTCTTATACATAGAGGTGTTATTAGTCCATTTTCATGCTGCTGATAAAGACACAGCTGAGCCTGGGAAGAAAAAGAAGTGTTTTATTTGTTTGTTTGTTTGTTTTTTTGAGACGGTGTCTTGCCCTATTGCCCAGGCTGGAGTGCAGTGGCGCAATCTCGGCTCACTGCATCCTCCACCTCTTGGGTTCAAGCAATTCTCCTGCCTCAGCCTCCTGAGCAGCTGGGATTACAGGTGCATGCCACCGTGCCCGGCTGATTTTTTGTATTTTTAGTAGAGACGGGATTTCACTGTGTTAGCCAGGATGGTCTTGATGTCCTGACCTCATGATCCACCCACCTCAGCCTCCCAAAGTGCTGGGATTACAGGCGTGAGCCACCACACCTGGCTAAAAAAGAGGTTTAATTGGACTTACAGTTCCATATGGCTGGAGAGGCCTCAGAATAATGGCGGGAGGTGAAAGGCACTTCTTACATGGTGGCGGCAAGAGAAAATGAGGAAGATGTAAAAGTGGAAACCCCTGATAAAACCATCAGATCTCATGAGACTTGTTCACTATCACGAGAACAGTATGGAGGAAACCGACCCCATGATTCAAATTATCTCCCACTGGTCCCTCTCACAACGTGTGGGAATTATAGGAGTACAATTCAAGATGAGATTTGGGGCCAGGTGCAGTGGCTCACGCCTGTAATCCCAGCACTTTGGGGAGCTGAGGTGTGTGGATCACCTGAAGTCAGGACTTCAAGACCAGCCTGACTAACATGGAGAAACCCCGTCTCTACTAAAAATACAAAATTAGCTGGGCACAGTGGTGCATGCCTGTAATCCCAGCTACTTAGGAGGCTGAGGCAGGAGAATCGCTTGGACCTGGGAGGCGGAGGATGCAGTGAGCTGAGATCTTGCTATTGCACTCCAGCCTGGGCAACAAGAGTGAAACTCTGCCTCAAAAAAAAAAAAAAAAAAAAAAGATGAAATTTGGGTGAGGACACAGAGCCAGACCATATCAGAGCTAGAATAAATGCTGAATTTGTTGAGGCTACCTGGCATAGAGCATCCCGTGATAGTTCTTGTCGATTTTATATAAGTATGTGGTAAAAGGGGCTTGGTTTATTATATTTAAATTCCTTCATGACCTAGGTCAATTTACAGGCTTGCCCCATAATTGTGTATTGTGTTGGAGTGCAATATAAGGCTCTAATCTGGACACCTTGAACTTGTTTATATCAGATGAATTTCCATCCCAAAGCAACATAGTTGTATTTTTAAAATCCTTTTATTTTTTTTTCCCCCTTTGTTATAGGTGAATGCATCCCGGCAGGATATTGAAGACGCTGAAGAAACAGCAACTCAAACTTATGGTGGGACAGATTCCACAGAAGGATTGTTTAATATGGTTAGCATTTCATTTTATTTTTTTATTTTTTTTTTCTGAGACGGAGTCTCGCTCTGTCGCCCAGGCTGGAGTGCAGTGGCCGGATCTCGGCTCACTGCAAGCTCCGCCTCCCAGGTCCACGCCATTCTCCTGCCTCAGCCTCCCGAGTAGCTGGGACTACAGGCGCCCGCCACCTTGCCCGGCTCATTTTTTTTTTGTATTTTTTAGTAGATACGGGGTTTCACCATGTTAGCCAGGATGGTCTCGATCTCCTGACCTCGTGATCCGCCCGTCTCGGCCTCCCAAAGTGCTGGGATTACAGGCTTGAGCCACCGCGCCCGGCCAGTTTAGCATTTTATTAATGAAATTGACATGAGGTTTATCATAATCAAAGGGTAGAAACAGCTAGTGCTGCTTATCTTTGTTAAGGCTTTAGATTGAAAGAATTAAAGTAGTTTAGCAAACTTGAAAACGATTCCTTATATGAGTAATTTGCTGCCATGTCATTTAGCACTTAGCATAATTGGTTTATTTGGAAGGCTTTGAATTTGGGTTTGGTGAAGTACGTTTCCCTTTTGTTCTTATAACTTTAAGTGTTTTTTTTTTTTTTTTTTTTTTTTTTTTTTTTTTTTTGAGACGGCGTCTCGCTTTGTCGCCCGGGCTGGAGTGCAGTGGCCGGATCTCAGCTCACTGCAAGCTCCGCCTCCCGGGTTTATGCCATTCTCCTGCCTCAGCCTCCTGAGTAGCTGGGACTACAGGCACCCGCCACCTCGCCCGGCTAGTTTTTTGTATTTTTTAGTAGAGACGGGGTTTCACCGTGTTAGCCAGGATGGTCTCGATCTGCTGACCTCGTGATCCGCCCGTCTCGGCCTCCCAAAGTGCTGGGATTACAGGCTGGAGCCACTGCGCCCGGCCAAGTGTTTGTTTTTGTAAGCCAGATGCTATTTGTGAGGGCGTGGTTAATAGAAAAGCACACCTGTTTAATTTCTACAATTTACCACTTGTACGCTTTATAGCATTACTTCTTTGGGTGGTATCTGAAGTTGGGTACAGTGGAAGGAGAGTCTGAGACAGGGATTCAGGTGCCCTTGGGACAGAGGGTGTCAAGGAGCAGAAGGCAGGGGAGCTTCAGGGCTGGGTCTCACTTGGGAGGTCGCTACAGCCTGATCCCACCAGGCACTCTGGGGCATGGATTGCTCTACAGAGTTTCTTCCCAGCTTGAGACCAAGGAGATGTCCTTTTCTGACGCCTTGACCATCAGTCGTTGGTTCTAGAGGGGAGGGCTGGAAAGAGTACAGCGGTGGTCCTGGCTCCTTTCTGCTCAGGGCAGCTCTTTGGAGAAAGTAGGCAGCTGTGAGCTGTTGGCCACCAGTTCTCACAGCAGCGGGGAGGTGGATATCCCGACCTGGAAAAGGGGGCCTGGCTCCAAAAGCACCCGCTATCGTGGGCACCAGGAGCAGAGGTAGGGGACATCTGTAACGTTTGCATGGCTAGCTCTCATTGGGTTTTCTCAATGAGAATCAGAAGCTGATGCTGTGAGTCTTGGCTTTTATTTTAAATTTCACAGGTGGTTCTGATTCACATTCCTGAATGAGACCGCTGCCTGGAAAGGTGTCTGCATTTCTTTCTTTTTTTTCTTTTCTTTTTTAAATTTTTTAAAAATTTTTTATTTTTTTGAGATGGAGTCTTGCTCTGTTGCCCAGGCTAGAGTGCAGTGGCACATTCTCAGCTCACTGCAAGCTCTGCCTCCCTGGTTCAAGCAGTTCTCCTGCCTCAGCCTCCTGAGTAGCTGGGATTACAGGCACCTGCCACCATGCCTGACTAATTTTTGTGTTTTTAGTAGAGACGGGGTTTCACCATCTTGGCCTGCTGGCTTCGAACTCCTGACCTCGTGATCCACCCACCTTGGCCTCCCAAAGTGCTGGGATTACAGGCGTGAGCCACCACGCCCGGGCTTTTTTTTTTTTTTTTTTTTTTGATTGGAGACAGGGTCTTGCTCTGTTGCCCCAGCTGGAGTGCAGTGTTGTGTGATCTTGGCCCATGCCAGCCTTGACCTCCTGGGCCCAAGTGATCTGCCCACCTCAGCCTCCCGAGTAGCTGGGACTACAGTACTGCCGCACCTGGCTGCATTTTTTTGTATTTTTGTAGAGGTCTCACTATGTTGCCCAGGTTGGTCTTAAGCTCCTGAACTCAAGTGATCCTCCTACCTCGGCCTCCCAAAATTTTGGTCATCACAGGCCTGGTCCATTTCTTTGTTTTACTTTTTTTTTTTTTTTTTTGGTGGGGGACGGAGTCTTGCTCTGTTGCCCAGGCTGGAGTGCATGAACTCGGCTCACTGCAGCCTCTTCCACCTCCTGGTTCAAGCTATTCTCCTGCCTCTGCCTCCCGAGTAACTAGAATTATAGGCGTACGCCACCACGCCTGGCTAATTTTTGTATTTTTAGTAGAGATGGAGTTTTACCATGTTGACCAGGCTGGTCTCAAACTCCTGACCTCAAGCGATCCCCCCCACCTCTGCCTCCCAAAGTGCTGGGATTATAGATGTGAGCTGCTTTGCCCAGCCTCTTTGCTTTATCTTCTAAGGGAAATAATCACCTATCATGGTTTTCCTACTAAACCACTTTCACATTTAATTTTTTTTTTTTTTTTGAGACGGAGTCTTGCTCTGTCGCTCAGGTTGGAGTGCAGTGGCGCGATCTCGGCTCACTGCAAGCTCCGCCTCCTGGGTTCACGCCATTCTCTTGCCTCAGCCTCCCAAGTAGCTGGGACTACAGGCGCCTGCCACCACACCCAGCTAATTTTTTGTATTTTTAGTAGAGATGGGGTTTCACCATGTTAGCAAAGATGGTCTCGATCTCCTGACCTCATGATCCGCCCACCTCGGCCTCCCAAAGTGCTGGGATTACAGGTGTGAGCCACTGCGCCCGGCCCACATTGAATTTTTTAATGTATTTACTTTTTGTCTTCAAAGGATGAAGATGAAGAAACTGAACATGAAACAAAGGTTGGTCCTGCACGGCTCGACCACATGGTGCATCCTGTAGCTGAGCGCCTGGACATCCTGATGTCTTTGGTTTTGTCCTACATGAAGGACGTCTGCTATGTAGATGGTAAATCACACTAGCTACTGTTTATTGAACATCTGCAGTGTACCTGGCTTTGTGCTGGGCATTTTCCATCCATTATCTCTAGTACTAATAAAAATCCTGTAAAAATATCTATTGAGGATGAGTTTAAGATGGTTTAAAGAGGTCAAGTTACTTGCCAGTCACATAGCTTGAAAATGGGACTGGGATTCCGGCTGAGTTATATTTGTCTTCCGTCTTTTCACTGATTGTTGTATTGAAAGATTATGGAGTTTGGCCAGTTTTAGATCAAATTACGCTGAGGTTGCTGAATGCATTTAAGAATAGTGTAGAGGGCACTAATACATGGTGTTCTGTTACGTATTGAGTCTAGAGGGTGTTTCCCTGGCACCGTTGTGGTGCCGGTGTTAGTACTATATGTGCTTCTTGCCTTCATGGAACTTGAAAGGCTTTGCCATGCAAAAACAGAATTTTTTCCCATTCACATTGCTAAGATTTAAGATGAGCCCGGTGAGTCAGAATAATAGAACTGGAATCTGAATTGACTGCATTACTATTGTAACGGTCTTGCTGTTATGAAAATAATACATGTTGGTTAGAGAACATTTGGAAACTACAGGAAAGGATAGAAACAATTTAAATGGCCACATTTCTTCTATTCAGAGAACCGCTATGAGCATTTTGAAGTTTGACGTTTTTCCCTTTTCTGTTAGCGTGTGTATATGTAGGAGTGAAGTTTTTAGTGGATTTGGGGGTCACACTAAACATAAATGTTTCATAATCTGCCCTTTACATGGATGCTGAAGGTGAACATTTTCTCACATCATTGCCTATTTTAAAATAATTGTTGTTGAATCCCAACACCTAGGCCAAGGTGGGAGGATCACCTGAGGCCAGCAGTTCAAGACTAACTAGCCTGGGCAACATAACAAGACCCCATCTCTAAAAAAAAAAATTTAATAATGAATGTTACTGATCACGTGGGTTTAACTGTCTCTTACTGTTTTCACCATTATAAGTGACAGTTATAATGAACATCCTTGTGCCATTATATTCATTTGTTTACTAGCAGTAAAATGATTGGATCAGAGGTCTTTTGCTACACGAATTGTAGAATTGCCCTTCAGAAGGGTTTGCATTTCTGACCTTGCCACAGTGTGTGAGGTGAGGACCTGCTTCCTTGCAGGCGTTAGATTATTATACTTGGAAAATCTGTGCAAATTAAAAGTAGCATTTTGTTTTAATCCTATTTTAATGGCTAACGTCTTTTTTTTTTTTCTCTAATAGACATAGTCTTACTCTGTAACCCAGGCTGGAATGCAGTGGTGGCACAAACATGGCTTAGTGCAGCCTTGACCTCCTGGGCTCAAGCGGTTCATCTGCCTCAGCCTCCCATGTAGCTGGGATCACAGGCATGCCACCATAATGTTTTGATTTTTTGTAGAGACAGAGCCTCACTATGTTGCCCAGGCTGCCCTTGAACTCCTGGGCTCCCTCCCACTTTGGCCTGCCAAAGTGCTGGGATTGCAGGCAGGAACCACTGTGCCTGGCTGGATAATGTTGTTTTTTAATGGTATTGTGTTCCTTATGAAAAATCTGGCAGATGAAACTTGAAAATATGCCTTTGTAAAAACTGAGATGACAAATTTTCTCCGTAGGTAAGGTTGATAACAACAAAACAAAGGATCTGTATCGTGACCTGATAAACATCTTTGACAAACTCCTGTTGCCCACCCATGCCTCCTGCCATGTGCAGTTTTTCATGTTTTACCTCTGTAGTTTCAAATTGGTGAGTAAGAATGTGATTAACATTATCTTAACTTATTTTGGTTTTGCTCGAAATTTTTCCCTAAAAACTGGGGTGGATGGAGACCTTGAAGTAAATAATTCTTTTCCTTGAGCTTACTTGCTAGTCTGCTTAATAAAATCGCATACTCTTTTCTTTGTTTTTTTCTTTTCTTTTTTGAGACACAGTCTCGCTCTGCTGCCCACTGCTGCAACCTCTGCCTCTTGGGCTCAAACGACTCTCGGGCCTTACCCTCTCGAGTAGCTGGGACCACAGGTTACGACACCTGGCTAATTTTTGTATTTTTAGTAGAGGCGGGGTTTCACCATGTTGGCCAGGCTGGTCTGGAACTCCTGACCGCAAGTGATCTGCCTGCCTCCTGCCCCCTAAGGCATTGGGATTACAAGTGTGAACCACTGTGTCTGGCTCACATCCCTTCCCATTACACTTGGAGAGAAAACAGATTGCTGCCTCCCAGCCCAGCTAGGTGCTCCGAAAATGTCATCCTGCCTTTTGGTCACTAGGTGGTGCTCTTCCCTTAAGCCTTTATTAAAATCTCATGGGGTAATTAACTATATTTCCTTTATTCTTTCCAAGGGTTAAGTTGGAAAGAATAGCCCAAACCAACTTATTAGTCTAGAATTTTAAAAACATTAGGCTGTGGATTTTTTTTTTTTTTTTGGTAGGGGAGAGAATATAGGAAGTTTTTCCTTCTCTGCAGTGGTTTTGTGGCTTCCTAGAGGTCGGGAGAGTGTTGGTTATGGGAAAGGAGGTTGAATTCTGTCTGCCCCCATGGGCGCGCCTAGCTTTAGAACAGCGCTGTTTAGGAGAAGTTGGAAGTTACACTCTTTGGTGAGAAGCTGTGTGTTTTTTTCCGTGATTGGTGGAATTACTGGAATACCAGCTGTACGTTAGTCCGTGTTTCTGTTCATGGTTGAGTTCAGTGTGTGCAGAGACCGGAAGGGAGCTTTGCACTCACAGGAGTGCCCCTGTGGAGCTCCATGGGATGTGGGTTATTGTTGATCACCAGTTCTGGCTGACATTGGAATCACTTGAAGAGCTTTTATAATATGCAGATTCCAAAGCCCTGTCACAAACCTATTGAATTTGTACCTCCCAGGTTGAATTTTGTTGTTGTTGTTGTTTTTTATTTTCTTTTGTTTTGTTTGGAGACGGAGTCTCACTCTGTCACCCAGGCTGGAGTGCAATGGCATGATCTTGGCTCACTGCAACCTCTGCTTCCTGGGTTCAAGTGATTATCCTGCCTCAGCCTCCCAAGTAGCTGGGATTGCAGGCACCTGCCACCATGCCTGGCTAATTTTTGTATTCTTAGTAGAGACAGGGTTTCTCCATGTTGGCCAGGCTGGTCTCGAACACCTGACCTCGGTGATCCACCTGCCTCAGCCTCCCACATTGCTGGGATTACAGGTGTGAGCCACTGCGCCCGGCACCAGGTTGATTTTGATGCTTAGCTAGGTTTGGGATCCATTGAATTAACACCTGAGATGCCTTTTGTTTTTAATGTTATTCTCTCAACGTGTTTAAAAAATGAAGACCATGACATACTAGAACTTTTCCCTACATTGGTGAAGTAAAAATCTTAGGATTTTGATAGCCAGATTATCTTAGGCATTAAAAAAGATCACACCGACACCCTCTCTTTTTATAGGGATTCGCAGAGGCATTTTTGGAACATCTCTGGAAAAAATTGCAGGATCCAAGTAATCCTGCCATCATCAGGCAGGCTGCTGGAAATTATATTGGAAGCTTTTTGGCAAGAGCTAAATTTATTCCTCTTATGTAAGTAGCCTAATTTTCCAAGTACTTTTTAATATCATGCTTTAAAAAGAGTATAGCATTGTCTCAAGTCAGAAATATCTCCCTTTTTTTCGGTATGTTTTTAAAGTGAATAAAATTCCTACTCTGTGCAAGATGTTTATATTTCTAAGCAGTGATTTTAGAATAAAGTGTCTCCTTTTTTTATATATAAAACCCCATATGTAAGGCTTTTGTCTTCTCTTCTGTGTGGTTGCACTTAAAGATCCATTTGTTTTTGTGGATAGAGAACAGTGTTGTATACTGTTTTGATTCTTTTTGTAGGTTTATCATTTTTTTCATTTGCGTTCCGAATCTATTGTATCTGTTAAAGCTGAAGAAAAACCCTTTTAAAGGTAATAGATCTCTCTAGAAGGCCAGTTTCTTCCAGTGGCCCGTGAAGGTATCTTTGGACAAGGATGCTGTTGAAACCCTTCCCCGACCACAAAATGGTTGACCATAGGACTTGACTAGGATGCATCAGGGAATACTGAAGTCCACCAGACTATCTTTCTCTTAGGAGATGTTGGTGAACTTGTCCTATTTGGCCAGTCACCCTAAGAGGGTGCCTTTGAGATGGTTAGGAGAACCTGCTTTCCATCCCTTGGGACGTCCTTAGGGGCTCACCTGTTCCTAGAAGGTCAGAGCTACTTTGCCTTGTAACTGGAAGGTTGTCTTCCTACGCACCCATCCATATCCTTCCTTTCTTTGCTTTTCCTCTGTGCCCATGGGTATTATTTAAAGAAACCTGTGAACTTAGCGTGGTTTGTAATGAAAGGCAGTTGTGTGTTTTTATGTTATTCTGGTTTTTTTTATGAAGTATAAAGTTGACTTGAATTTTTCTTTTCTCTAGTACTGTAAAATCGTGCCTAGATCTTTTGGTTAACTGGCTGCACATATACCTTAATAACCAGGATTCGGGAACAAAGGCATTCTGCGACGTTGCTCTCCATGGACCATTTTACTCAGCCTGCCAAGCTGTGTTCTACACCTTTGTTTTTAGACACAAGCAGCTTTTGAGCGGAAACCTGAAAGAAGGTCAGTGTTGTGGGAGTGTGGGACTGGATTTTCCTTGTGTTCTTGTCACCCTTAGAATGGTGATTCTTTACTTTTTTGAGATTTTTATTAAAAACTCTGGATGCAGAAAACTGCATGTACACTCAAACTTTTAATAATAATTTCAAGCAGCTCATAGGCCCCTGCAAACCCCTTAAGATGGATTTGAGGTTAAGAAAGAGGTTTCTGCTTTTGAAGGTTTGAAATGTGAAGATGTCTCCAGAGGTGAGGCTGAGCCCTGGGCTCTGCCAGCGCCCTGTACAAAGCTTCAGGTGGATGCACCTTCTCTTTGTTGTCCTTGTAACAGCCCAGTAAATGGCAGGTATTCTCCCTTTACAGACGGCACCAAAGCGCAGGGAAGTCATTTTCCCAAGATCACATGGTTATGGGCAGGATTAGAAAACCGAAGCCAGGTTCAGCTGAGCCTAAAGTTTGGGTTTATATAGATTAAACTCTGCCTGAAGCCTTGAGACTTAATTCACCAGTATTGCTTTGCTAATTTCTAATAGTTACTTATAATTCAAATTTGTCAGTTGAAACTTACTAGATTAGTGTATTTTAGTTGAAGAGAGTCTCCAAGAACAGTGTTTATAAGTCATTGTAAATTGTTCTGTTTATGTTTATGAATAATTCACATGGTTTTGTGGGCCACTTCCTCTCAAGCAGGGTCCCTCAACCTCACACGATTGACATTTGGGTGCATCATCCTTCATTGTTGGGGGCTGTCCTCTGCACTGTAGGATGTTTAACAGCCTCTGCCTACTAGCTGCCAACAGCAGTCCCCGACCACCCCCAGTTGTGACAACTAAAACTATCTCCAGACACTGCCATGTGTCCTCTGCGGGGGACACAGTCTCCTTGGGTTAATAGCCAGAGCTCTAAACTGAAAGTTGTACGTGTTGCATTATATATATTTACCTACATTCTACATGCTTCTAAAAAGATGTTGTATGAACTAGTCGGATGAGGTTTTATCACAAGATAAGTAAATATAAGCTCTGCTTTTCTTCGTATAAATTAATGCCAGAAATCTGAATTGAAGATCTTGTTTTCAGAAATCTGAATTGAAGATCTTGTTTTTGTAAGCTGTGACATCCCATTTAGGTAATTTTTATCAAAATATGCATCAAAGAAACTCCTAAGAAAATACATTTAAGTATAAGTTGGTCACCTTGACTCTTAAAATAAATGTGATGTTTTTCTTTTACTCATGTAGGAGAGAATTTATTCATTAAGAAAGTGGTTTCTGTCTAAATTTGCCTTCTGTTGAGGTAGAAGGCACATTTGGAGTTCTCTTGTTTAGAAAAAAAAAAAATACAAAAAAAACTACAAATGACTACTGTGTACCTGAAAACAGCGCTCAGCTTCACTAATGAGACGTGCTAGCTAGAATCAAATTGCTGTTTTGTTTTGTTGCCTGTAATGATCGTTAGTTGAAACCAAATCACAAGGTGTTTTTTCCCCTCTGTATTAACTCAGCGTATACTGAGCTTACAAACGTATGAACTTCCCATGGTCATGGAATCTTACGGCCTGCTACTTCCTGAGTTTTCTTTAGAGAAGCTGCCTTGGTGATCAATGAATGTGGTTAGCCTAGTGAGACTCTTCTGGGCCATACACGGTGTGACTATCTGCATGGACCTTTATTTAAAGCATTTCTGCAAATGTTTTTTTTTTTTTTTTAATGTGTAGTAATTTGTGCTTTTAAAGATATCTTACACTTTTCACTTATATTTGTACCTCTAAAAAAATCTTTTTTTTTTTTTAAACCAAAGGTTTGCGGTATCTTCAGAGTCTGAATTTTGAGCGGATAGTGATGAGCCAGCTAAATCCCCTGAAGGTTTGCCTGCCCTCGGTGGTTAACTTTTTTGCTGCAATCACAAAGTAAGTTATTTACACTTTCTTGATGGGAGTTATTTAAAATATTTTTATTTATGTTTATCTAGTATTATAAGAGTCTGTTAAATTTCTGTGAAATGAGTAACATTCTAAAAGGCCAGGTGTGGTGGCTGACGCCTGTAATCTCAACATTTTGGGAGGCTGAGGTGGGAGGATTGCTTGAGGCCAGAAGTTAAAGACCAGCCTGAACAACATAGTGAGACCCTGTCTCTACAAAACATTTTAAAAAATTAGCTGGGTGTGGTGGCCTGTGCCCGTAGTCCCCACTACTCAGGAGGCTGAGGTAGGAGGATCACTTGATCCCAGGAGGTCAAGGATGCCGTGAGCCCTGATGATACCACTGCACTCCAGTCTGGGCTCCAGAATGAGACCCTGTCTCTTAAACAAAAACAACCCATTCCTTGCAGGAAATATTGTAATGCAGCTATTGTTTTTGTACTTTAATGGCATTGGAAATTGCTGCTACTTCTTATCCAAAGGGCATAATTCAGCAGAAGCCTAGGCCCTTTGAAATAAGTGAGGCAGCCAGTAAGCTGAGAGGGGCAAAGCCATAGATGCTTATTAGAGTGACTCCTGTAATTATAACAGAAATAAACTGGACGTGAGGCAAATGTTGACCAGTAAGAGATTGGTTTAGAGAGTACTGTTCTCTCAGGTCTGGTAGCTATGGTTAATTCCTAGCCTTTCCTCTGTGCCAGGCAGTTCTCAGCACTTTATATAGAACTCATTTGATCCTCAAACAACCCTCTAGGATGAAACCCTGTTTATCAGTGGGGAGGTGGAGGTACAGAGAGGTGAAATCACTTACCTGAAGTCATAGAGCTAGACTGGCGGCACAGATTTAAATGTAGTCTGGTTCCTTTGTAAGCTTTCACTAAGTTATTCTGCTTTATGGAGAAAGCGAATTGGAGAATTGAATATTTAATGAGGCTATTCAGGCCGGATCATAGCCTATAATCTTCAACAGGTAAGGGCCAGCAGCTTGCTGAGCTCCTTCAGCCTCTTTAGTTCTCCTTTGCTAGGCATCTGGTTCAAGGTACCCTCTCTTCTGAGATCTCAGTGATAGTAAAGGATTCATAGGAAAAGGCATCAAGAGATCGACAAGCAGCAGCAGTGAGTGGGTGGAGGCTTCAGCACGTTGGTTAAGATGGTGAGCAGCTCGAAGAGCGAGGATGGATGAAGAAAGCAGAGGCCGCTGCCCTAGTATATTCTCGGGGTGGGGACAGAGGACTGCATTTGTGAACCAGCTGGTCCAGGGGCTCTCGATTTGGGGTTGGCATGCGCATTGGAGGTACAGAGTGTGATGCCATGTGAGGCTGAGAGCAAGGGAATGAAATAAAGGTCTCTGCCTAGGTACAGATATGGTAAATAAAGGTGTGTACCGTTCTGTAGGTGTTGCTTTTGCCTGCTTGACGGTTTTGAGATTGAACCATATTGACACAAAGCTTTATTTTGATTTTAACTGCTATGTTATGTTCTGGGAATCTTTTTTATTGAGTCTTTGTTGGGATTTCATCTGTTAGTTTTTGTCTTTTTTTTTTTTTCCGAGACAAGGTCTTGCTCTGTCACCCAGACTGGAGTGCAGTGGCGCGATCTTAGCTCACTACAAGCACCACCTCCTAGGCTCATGCAGTTCTCATGCCTCAGCCTCCCGAGTAGCTGGGTCTACAGGCACCTGCCACCACGCCCAGCTAATTTTTGTATTATTAGTAGAGATGGGGTTTCATCCTGTTGACCAGGCTGGTCTCAAACTCCTGAGCTCAAGTGAACTGCCTGCCTCAGCCTCCCAAAGTGCTGGGATTACAGGTGTGAGCCACCATGCCCGGCTGGCTGTGTTCGTGTTTTAGCACTCAGGAACATTCTTGTGTGTGTGTCCTTGTGTGTGGACACATGCTTCCTTGTCACACACCCGGAAGTGCGGTCAGCTGCGGGGTTGTAGGAGATGCAGATCTTCAACTTAACCTGATAGTGCAAAGCACCCTCCAGTGTGGTTTTGCTGATGTGGCCTCCACCAGGAGGAGGGGTCAAGGGCCATGAGCCTCGGCTAACAGGACAGAAATCGAAGTATGTGGCTTGAAGTTGCCATGGTGACCTGAGAACCTGAGGTGGAGAGTGACAGAAGCGAGATCTAAGTCCTCATCTTGGAGAAGCCGTCCAATAAATAATTTTTCAAGTTGCTCAATCATTTAGAGACAACTACCAGAAAAACTAAAAACATAATTGTCTTTTTTAATTTTATGCTTTTTTCTAGCATTTAACTCTTCTCACTCAGCATGTCTAGTCCTTTCTCTGCCTGTTTCTGAGGTCATGACTTAGTCAACCCCATGCCCCTCCTTCAGTAAAGGCTTATCTTCAGTGCTTCTTCAGCAAGTCTCCTCACCAACCACTATTTCCTCCTGAGTAACTCCTGAATCCCTTTTCCACCAACCCTTTAATTCTTTTGCAAACAGTAAAAATAAAGACACCTAGAGTTATGGAATCTAAGAGTTTTGCCTTGCAAACAGTTATTTTTAATGAGTAATAGCTATTACTCAGTAAAATCTAAGCCCAGTTTTGCATTCTGAGTGATAGCCACATTTTCTTTCTCCTTAGCAAACTTGAAAATAGAAGACCCAGAGAACAGTACCCTAGAAGTGTTACTTTCTGCTTTATATTGTTATTTTTACTAGCACTTGTTATGTTCAGCAGTTTCTCTGTGGTGGGTACAGTTGTCACACACAGCTCACATCTGCACAGAGTCACTCCAGCGTGTTAATGCCTCTGTGTTGTTGTTTTGTTCCACAGTAAGTACCAGCTCGTCTTCTGCTACACCATCATTGAGAGGAACAATCGCCAGATGCTGCCAGTCATTAGAAGTACCGCTGGAGGAGACTCAGTGCAGACCTGCACAAACCCGCTGGATACCTTCTTCCCCTTTGATCCCTGTGTGTTGAAGAGGTAGGTACTTTAAACCTTGACACTGGAGGAGGTGGATTTATACGTGATACATGTTTGCTTTTCCCAAGATTGGGATTTAGGGCTCTTCGCTGGAAGTGGCCCTTCCTCGCTGTTGATGAGCGTCTCGTGGTCTCCCTGCGTCTGTTTCACAGGCCCAAAGTAGAGGATGCCTCGCGGGACTTGCCGAGTGGCGCAGGCACCCCAGAGTGGGTAGATCTTTGCCTCACTAGGAGCCAGATTGACACCAAGGGTTTTTGTTTTATTTTTTATGTTGACTTAAACTGTTATTTAAACATATAAGGTCATGGGGATAACAGTGCCAGGATAGGGGAGGGTGCTGTCTTTTCCTGCTGCATGATTCTCTGTCAAGTGCCTTGTTCCTTCCTCTAGAGACCACATCCCATTCTGTTGCGCAGGATAAACAAAAACCAAACGACTGGCTGAGCACAATGGCTCACGCTTGTAATCCCAGCACTTAGGGAGGCTGAGGCATGCAGATCACTTGAGGTTAGGAGTTCGAGACCAGCCTAGCCAAGATGGTGAAACCCTGTCTCTACTAAAAATACAAAAATTAGCCGGGTGTGGCGGCAGGTGCCTGTAATCCCAGCTACTCAGGAGGCTGAGGCAGGAGAATCACTTGAACACGGGAGGTGTAGGTTGCAGTGAGCTCAGATTGCGCCATTGCACTCCAGCCTGCAGCCTGGGCAACAGAGTGAGACTCTGTCTCAGAAAAAAAAACAAAAGAAACAAAAAAACCACGATTTATGTAGATGAATTATTCTAGAAAACCACTGGGCCAGCCTTAACTTGGCACTTGTATAAGGAAGCAGGATTTTTGCTTATTATGGTTTCTAAAATAACTAGCAGCATCATGACCATCTGGGATTGTCTGGTCCCTGAAGTTTTGATTGACTGAAACCAGATTAGTTGTTTTTCCTAGACTTACTTTTCAGCAAATTACTACAGAAATATAAAAAAGAGAGTTCCAGAATATTAGTTTCATTTTCATTTGGATATACTATATATAACTGACTTGTCAGTCTTTGTAAAGTTTAGAAACAATTTCACTTGAAAATGGAAAGATGAAAAACGGCAGTTCAATACTCCATCGGCGTGAGTGAATGAACTCTTATACAGAAAGAGCCACATTAGTTACAGCATTTACATAGAGGGTTTTTGTTTGTTTGTTTTTGTTTTTTGAGATGGAGTCTTGCTCTGTTGCCCAGGCTGGAGTGCAGTGGCGTGATCTCAGCTCACTGCAAGCTCTGCCTCCCAGGTTCATGCCATTCTGCCGCAGCCTCCCAAGTAGCTGTGACTACAGGCACCCGCCACCAAGCCTGGCTAATTTTTTGTATTTTTGGTAGAGACAGGGTTTCACCGTGTTAGCTAGGATGGTCTCGATCTCCTGACCTTGTGATGCGCCTGCCTCGGCCTCCCAAAGTGCTGGGATTACGGGCGTGAGACACCGCGCCTGGCCGGGTTTTTTTAATGTAATTATTTGAGCCGTAGTTTTCACTTCTTGGTTTTGGGTAATAGGTGTTGTGAGAAAAGATCCAAACTAGTTTTGACTTCTGCTGAAGTGTTTAACTTGACTTTGAAATGTGATCTTTGTTGACAGGTCAAAGCAATTCATTGATCCTATTTATCAGATATGGGAAGGCATGAGTGCTGAAGAGCTACAGGAATTCAAGAAACCCATGAAAAAGGTCAGTTTGTGATTGAGCACACTCTCTCGGAATCTCCTGGTTTCAGGTCACAGTCAGACAGTAAGTGGCAAGTCGCTCATGCGTGTAATTCCCTCACTTTAGGGGGTCAAGGCCAGAGGATTGCTTGAGACCAGCCTGGGCAACGCAGTGATACCCTGTTTCTACAAAAAAATTTTAAATTAGCTGGGTGTGGTGATGCACACCTGTAGTCCCAGCTCCTCTGGAGGCTGAGGTGGGAGGTCAAGGCTGCAGTGAGCTGTAAATGCAGTTCGGCACTGCAGCCTGGGTGACAGAGCAAGACCCTGTTTTCTTTAAAAAAGCACACCGAAACCGTGTCTTACTCCTTCTGCCTTTAAGAAATTCCAAACCCAGGTTTTGTTGTTATGTAGCGTCTGTGGCTTTTTTTGATAAGTTGCTTAAACGAGACACCTCACATACTGACATGTGAGAAGTGAAGGTTAATTACAAATTAGCTGACCAAATTTAGATCTTTGCTACTTGCACATTCTCACCAAGTAACAATCTCCAGTTGACTCATATTAAAATTGCCCCAGCAGTTTCCATTGATTTTGTAGATCTTCATGGATGGCTGGCGAAGACGCAGGTTGCAACATACCCTCCAGGTCACATGAGGCGGAGCTGAGACGGTTACAGTTAGAGAGGAAAGTTAGAATCCAGTGATGAAGAATTTTGCTGCTCTGTTGCTTGGGAGCACATTTGTTTTTGCGTTAAAAGCAGCTTCAAGATGGCTTTTTTGTTGTTGTTTTTAATAAGGAGCCATTGGAAAGCTCATTTCGTCTTTTTCTTTATGTTTTGCGTTTGTCGAGGGGCGTGTAATTCATTCACATTGTGTTAGGTACAAGAGCTCTAACACTGGGCAAGAATGACTCGTCATGTTTCCTGTCCCCATTGAGCTTCAAATCTGTTTGCAAGTCAGACTTTAAACAAATGATTACAACATGTGATGAGCAGGTATGTGGGTATGCTGGTAAGAAGGAAGTGCTTCTCCGAGGGAGCTTTTTTCTGTTCTGTTTTGTTTGTTTTTTTAGAGACGTCCCGCTATGTTGCCCAGGCTGGATTCGGAACTCTTGAACTCAAGCAGTCCTCCCACCTCAGCCTCCCGAGTAGCTGGGGCTACAGGCGTGTGCCACTACACTGGCTTTCTTTTGAAATTAAGATACTTTCTTCACCATCTGTACAGACCTAACACCTTCCTGAGGAAGGAATTGTTGAAAGCTTTTCAGTCAGCACTGGTGATCTTACTGATGATTTCTGATGTTTCTACAGGAGATAGTGGAAGATGAAGATGATGACTTTCTGAAAGGTGAAGTGCCCCAGAATGACACCGTGATTGGGATCACACCGAGCTCCTTCGACGCGCATTTCCGAAGTCCTTCAAGTAGTGTGGGCTCCCCACCCATGTTGTACATGCAACCCAGTCCCCTCTGACCGCAGAGATTTGTGACTGAGATGTGACATTTGGGATTCCCCATCACCCGTCATGCCCTCAGCACCCAGCTTGTGCCATTGGGCATTGATGGCACTGAACTAGAATGAGTGCCTGCCTTGGCTGTGGCACCGCCAGCTTAGACTGAATCAGGCATCGGAAGACTGGGTGTTTTTTTTTTTGTTCCCCTTACAGACAAAATGAAAAGACTAACTGTCATGTGCAATATTTTACAGTGGGGTTGATGATACATTTGGAAGGATTTGCTTGTTTAATATGTACATTTTTTGTGTTAACAGCTTTTTGACACAGTTACCAGGTAATTTCTAATATAGGCAGCAGACTGTTTTCATGGGTCGCTGTTCTGACGTGGGTTTTGTCAGATCCGTGGTCCTGGGATTTTGCTGATCAGCTCTCCGTGAAGAATCCTCTAGGATGAAACTCCTATTTAAAGACTTTAACTAGAAAGTGTTTATTTTGGCTACATTGTTCACCTTCTGCTGTATTGGCATTTGTCTGTTGGGATTTCAAGGGAGTGTAGAGAAGATAGAAGGAAAGCGGAGAGCTGGCGTGACGTGGTCTGGGACACGGTTGGAGCTGGCACTGAAGGAGATCTTGTGGGACTTCAGAGACCAACAGAAGCCCATGGGGGGCCGGGCGCGGTGGCTCAAGCCTGTAATCCCAGCACTTTGGGAGGCCGAGATGGGCGGATCACGAGGTCAGGAGATCGAGACCATCTGGCTAACACCGTGAAACCCCGTCTCTACTAAAAATACAAAAAACTAGCTGGGCGAGGTGGCGGGCGCCTGTAGTCCCAGCTACTCGGGAGGCTGAGGCAGGAGAATGGCGTAAACCCGGGAGGCGGAGCTTGCAGTGAGCTGAGATCCGGCCACTGCACTCCAGCCTGGGCGATAGAGTGAGACTCCGTCTCAAAAAAAAAAAAAAAAGCCCATAGGGAAGAGAGAGAAGATTCAGGGAAACAGAATCAGACGTGTAATATACTTGGCACAGTGAAAACATGGATTTAAAAGACAAAAAATGGAGGTCCAGGTAGATGTAATTCATATGGACTGAAAGTGAGCCTGGGCTTGTGTAAAACACACAAGATTGTATTTAACCCCTTGGCTCTCAAGCATCCCCGTTAGATCTAGAACTGCTCCTTGGTAGCCATTAGATCGAGTCGGTTTTGATCTGCATAAGTTGGTTATTGAGATTTCTTTGTCCCAACAGGAACGTTTGTTTAGATTATTTGGTGTTACGGTTTTGCTCACAACAGTAGGTGGAAGTTCCTAGTGCGGTGTTCATCTGATGGCTGTGCGTATCGTAGATCCGGCCTGGTGAAATCCTTCTCAAAGCCTCCTTTTGTATTTTTATGACTAAACAGAGGAAGTCTTCAGAAGACCTCGCTTTGTAACAAACGTGTGCAAAACGCTGCTAGAGTCATTTTGAAGCTCCAGCATTTTCACTTGGTTTCTTACATGTGTATTTTTGTTTACTGGTGAAAATGGCCATCTTTAAGCATATTTATTTTCTGCCACTTCTATTTATTTAAAGGCAAGCAATATTTTCTTGATCATAATATTTTGTAATGAAATACTTCCTCTTTCCCAGGGCTTTGTATGCACTTGTATGATTACATTGAGGGAAATGGAGAGTTTGAATTTCAGTCTGTAAATACTTTTTTGGAAAATAGAAATTTGATTGCTTTAAAGTTTTGGATATGGGTGGTTTTCTTTTGGGGGCTTGGTGGAAAGTCATTTGAGAACGTTAAGGTTCTCTTTTTAACTGCTGGTAAAATGTGGATTTTTGTATGTTAGATAAAATGAGTAAATGAAATTCCCCAGAAAGTAATAGTAAGTGGGGTCTTTGTGGGTTGGGAAGTAGTTTTAATGTAGAAAGACATTTACAAATAAGTCTGTTGAATTTCAAAGGAGTTTGTGAAAAAAAAATCCATGATGCAAATAAAACAATGACATGGTTAATCTGGAACTTCCATTCTTATACCAATAAAAGGAGGTACCTCAAATACATGTTCTTTCGATTGCTGTGTTTTGTTTTTTTTAATTTAATGTATGAAAGCATTTTGCAGTGGGAAACTCCTGAGGCAATGCTGTTGAAGAGGGAGAAATAGTGCTGGCCTGGTGGGGAGCTTGATGAGCTTCACTGGATGCCGGGCTGAGGATGCTTCCATGTGCACCAATGAAGTATCCGCGACTCTCCCTAATCACACCCAGCCAAGAGTGATTGAGGCTTAAGCAGGTCCAAGGGAAGGAGACACTTGCAAAAAGTTACATGCTTTGAAGGGACATCTATGGGGAAAAATACTGTAAAATCTCCTTCTAAATTACATGCCAACAATGGGAATTTTCCCTTTCACTAAAAAGTAGTATGTCAGTTGTAGCAGTCTCCAGGGTCTGTCCTTTTGTCTGTGTGCTCTGGTTTGGTCTTCCTTGATGAGAGGTGGCTGAATTTTTACAAGTCAACTTACCGAGTGCCACGGGCTTCCTTTCCTAACCAGCTGTTTGACCTTGAGCAAGTTACCTAACCTCTCCGAGCGCTAATTAAACTGTAAAATGGGAATAAGGTACTAGTGTAAGGCTTTAATAATTCGATTCATGTGCAATTTAACGGCCGTTGTTTCCTGGTAAGAAGGGAAGCACCTTCATGGGAAGCTTTTTTTGGTTAAAGGTAACTTCCGGCCGGGTGCGGTGGCTCACACCTGTAATCCCAGCACTTCGGGAGGCCGAGGCGGGCGGATCACAAGGTCAGGAGCTCGAGACCATCCTGGCTAACACGGTAAAACCCCGTCTCTGCTAAAAATACAAAAAATTCGCCGGGCATGGTGGCGAGTGCCTGTAGCCCCAGCTACTCGGGAGGCTGAGGCAGGAGAATGGCGTGAACGTGGGAGGCGGAGCTTGCAGTGAGCTGAGATGGCGCCAGCCTGGGCAACAGAGTGAGACTCTATCTCAAAAAAAAAAAAAGATAACTTCCATTTCTTCCACAATACCTACCTCCCTGGTACCAACTTAGATCTGAACTGGAGAGGAGGAACCAGCGTGTTTCCCTTGCCGGGCAGTGCTTATGATGGTGGTTCTTAACCCTGGGTATGCCCTAGAATCAATCCCTCGGAGTGCTGAGAAACTAAGGATGCCCAGGCTCACATCACACACCAATTCAACCTCTGATTGAATCAGTCTCCAGAAGAGGGATCTGGACATGGATGGTTTTTAAAGTCCCCTGGTGATTTGAAGGTGCAGGCTGCCTTGAGAACTGTTCACTGGTTTACAACTGCAAGTGTTTTTGTTTTAACGAATTGAACATCCAAAGCTCCACCATGTTTTCTTGCATCAAATGCTTTCCTTTTGTGTGTTTCGGTCTGACTGGATCGCTGAGTAGGATTTATAATGTATGTAATAATTTGGGGCCAGGTGTGGTAGCTCATGCCTGTAATCTGAGCACTTGGAGAGGCGAGCAAAAGCATGTCTTGCAGCCAGGAGTTTGAGATCAGCCGGAGCAACATCATGAGACCCCCATCTCTATGTTAAAAATTTTGAAAAACAAATTGAGATCCTTTCACTAAATATTTACTAAGGTTCTATATAATGTTCCATCATTTTTTTTTTGAGACAGAGTCTCTGTCACCCAGGCTGGAGTGCAGTGGTGCAATCACAGTTCAACTGCAACCCCCACCTCCTGGGTTCAAGTGATCCGCCCCCTCAGCCTCCTGAGTAGCTGGGACTACAGGTACGCACCACCACGCCTGGCTAATTTTTGTATCTTTAGGTAGAGATGGCATTTCACTGTGTTGGCCAGGCTGGTCTTGAACTCCTGACCTCAAGCAATCTGTCCGCCTTGGCCTCCCCAAGGGCTGGGATTACAGGCGTGAGCCACCATGTCTGGCCTCAAAAAATTGTAATTTAAAAAATACTTCCTTGTATATAGTCTTTGAACCTTGCCAGCAGCCTTTTTGTGAGGTAGGCAGGTTGGTTTCCTATCTTGAAACAGGCTTTCCAACATTGTAATTAGTGCTTTCTTTTCTTTTTCTTCTCTTTTTTTTTTTGAGACACGGTCTTGCTCTAATCAGCCAGGCAGGAGTGCAGTGGCGCAGTCGCGCCTCATCACAGCCTTGACTGCTCAGGCTTGACTGATCCTCCTGAGTAGCGGGGACTACAGGCCCCCACCATGCCCAGCTAATTTTTGTATCTGTTGGAGAGGCAGGGTTCCGAACCTGTGTTGTCCAGCCTGGTCTCGAACTTCTGGGCTCAAGTGAGTCCTCCTTCGGCCTTTCAAAGTGCTGGGGTTACAGGCATGAGCCGCAGTGCTGGCCACACAGCTGCTATTGCTTCCTCATTGCCTGTAGACCAAAATTTGTGGAGCTGGGGTGGGAAGAGAGGTAGGGAGTGGTTTCCTGCTTGTTATCTGGCTCATTTAGTCCTTTAGCGCAGGACTCAGCCTAGGAGACTGATAACCTGAGATTACTTGAAAAAAGATCACCCAAAAGTGAAAAACCAGTTAGGCAAATTGCACCAGCCCCAGGCAGAACCCATAGACCCTTGTTCTTCACCTTTGCACTTCCAAATGCCTCACTTTCATTGACTACTCTTTGCTCTGCAATTCCAGTAATAGCTATCTTTAGAGTGTTTAGTATGTACCAGGTAAAACAAACATGCAATTCTACAAAACCAGTTCAGGGAAGTTAAGTAGCTTGCTCCAGGCCAGCCTGCTTGTCATTGATCACCCTGGATTCAAACCCTGTTTTTAGCTCCGATTTTCCTAGTTGGGACTTACTTCATGTCACCTGCATTAGAATGACTTGTTTACAGTCTAGCAGCATCTTATAGTGATGGAGAGCACTGCCTTTGGAATCATGCAAAGCTGGGTTCTGTCTTGGTGCTACTACTTATTTCTACCACTTTGAGCAAGTTACTGTATCTTTTATAACGGAGGTGTTGATAGTAGCTCCTGGATTTGTGAGGACAAATGACAAATGAGGTATTGATAGTAGCTCCTACATTTGTGAGGACAAACGAGAAATGTAGGTGTAATAATACAGAGAAATAATTTCCTGGTAGCTAGAAATAGAGTTATTTTGGGTGGGAAGTTGGATAACCT
Source organism: Rhinopithecus roxellana (assembly GCF_007565055.1). Lineage (NCBI taxonomy): Eukaryota > Metazoa > Chordata > Mammalia > Primates > Cercopithecidae > Rhinopithecus > Rhinopithecus roxellana. Next base: position 73,391,642 of record NC_044568.1, on the reverse strand, counting down.
GGTGATGGGAACACCATTTTCTGCAGTTCTTTACTGTAGTAAATTTCCTGGTATTTTTGTTGAATGGGGTGTGTAAGCTGAGGGGGAGATTTATGAAAGACGATGAATACAGATGATAAAATTCTAATCAAGTTTCTGCTCTATCATGTGGCTCCTCTGTATCTTCTGTAAACTCACCACTGTATCTTTTGTAAAATTACTTTTTGTTAATGTGCTGCAGAGTCAGATGAATTTGAGCAATATTTCCAGATTTGAGAAGACAGGTCCACGGTGAGACGCCTCTCACCTTGGGGATCAATCCTCAGATTAGGGGCTGTGCAGTCAGTATCCGCAAATCCTTCCCCCACGATTCCCAGCCCACCTGTGAGTGGCCTATTGGATTCCAACCACGAAGTGTTATCGATGATCTCTTTAGTACCTGGGGCTAGCACAGTTCAGCATATATTTTCCCAGTTTACGACTCTTTACATTTATTTTTATTATTATTTTTAGAGACAGAGTCTCCCTCTGCAGTGCCCAAACATAGCTCATTGCAGCCTCCCACTCCTGGGGTCAAGAGATCCTCCCGCCTCAGTCTACAGAGTGGCTGGGATTACAGGCGCATGCCCAGTTAATGTTTAAATTTTTGGCAGAGACGAGGGTATGGGGGAGGGTGGGTCTCGCTATGTTGCTCAGGCTGGTCTCGAACTCCTGGCCTCAAACGATCCTCCTGCCTAGGCACCCCAAAGCGCTGGGATTACAGGAGTGAGCCACTGTGCCCGCCTGATTAGATTTATTACTCATTGAATACAATCCTACGGAGCTGCACAGCAGGGTCCCAAACTCAAGCTTGTGGAAGGTCACACACCTGGGAAGCGTGGAGCAACGACCTAAAGCGCAGTAGCCGGAGCCAGAACCCGCCCCGGGAACGCTCCCGGAGGCTTTCTTGGCTCGCACAGCTGCTCCCTGGCCGCTCCCCTTTCCCCGCCTCCTTCACTCCCACGCTTTTGGAACTACACTTCCCAGCGCCCCTTGCGGAGGAGGCGGGCCGCGGGCTGCTTCCGGGGCCGCTTCCTGGCTTTGGACTACATTTCCCGTGAGGCCTTGCGGCCCCGTCCTGAATTTCTCCAGACTCTCAGGCCAGCGCCGCCTCCGCCTGGACTCCACTTCCCGGCAGCCCCCGCGGCGGGGCGGGGCAGGACGAGGCGGGACGCGCGGCCCGAGGGGCGGGGGTGGCGGGCGGCCCGGGGCTGCGCGGGGGAGGGGGGGCCGCCGCCTCCCTGGGCCTGCCTGGGCGACCGCCTCCGCGATGCCGCTGCTCGTCGAGGGGAGGCGAGTGCGGCTGCCGCAGTCCGCTGGGGACCTCGTCCGAGCCCACCCGCCTTTGGAGGTGAGCGGGGCGCGGCGCGGGGCTTCGGGGCGGGCCCGAGGGGAAGCTGCAGGGCGGGCGAGCGCCCTCCTCACCCCGCCGCCGCCCGCCTCACGCGACACAGACTTGAAACTTGGCGCTGTCGGCACATCCGGAGCCCCGGCTGTTGGCTCGCGCCTTCCCCTTGAGGGGTCCGGGAGCTTTTGCCTTCTTGAGACTGCAGCGGACTGCCGCGGAAGCCACTCTCTGACGGGGGAGGGGACGGGTGCCCAGAGAGGTTAGGTGACTTGCCCAAGGTCGCACAGCACTGCGGCTTGAGGACACGCCGGGACCCTCATTCCCAGACGGGGCGGCTGCAGCCCCCAGAGGGGCCGGTCCGTTTAGGCAAATCCGGCCGCCCGCCTTCGGGGACCGGCAGCCTGCGGTGAACGTTGCCTCGTCCTTGCGTCCCCATGAAGCAGGAGGTTATTCCAGGGCGGGCTTCGGAGAGCGTTTGGGCCGGGGGGTCTTGGCGGGGACCCGCATTCCTTCCTCCTCTCTCCCCTACCCCCGGGGCGTAGGGCGCCGAGTTATTTTTAGCCGGAAGAGAGAGCCTTGCTTTCCCCAGCTGGGCCATAGGACCACGCCCTGATGCACGGGTTTTGTTTGTTTTTTCTGCTTTTGTGCTCAAATAGATCTCTCAACTCTTGTCCACGCTTCTGCAGGGGCTGTTGGCAAGGGGGTTCTTAGTTTTTAAAAAGAGCGGGGCGTGGAGCGGGGGAGGCAAACGTCCTACTCGCCATAGATCCTGTTAAAGGGGACTCAGTCAGTTCGTTGATTTGAGAATCAAATATCGAGCCCCTAATATCTGTTGGGCACCGTACTTATCACTGTCCCTACCCTCGGAGTGTTTATAGTCTAGAAAGGAGAATGGTTTCTGATGGAAAAAGGCTCAGATACTGTAAACTGTTAAGTGCCATAAAGAAAAAGCGTCTCCTTTCACTCTGAGATTTGAAGCACAGGAGCCTGACCAAGTGTGTGAGGTTGGGGAAGGCATTTAGAGGTTTCATCTGTCACAGCTGTACAGTCTGTGATTATTTTGTTTGCTCGTTCTCTATTTGATCTGTCCCCAGAATGTAAGCCTCCTGAAGGCAGATAAGAGTAGTATCCTCACTTTTGTATCCTCAGAGCGTAGGACGGTCCCTGGCATAGAATTGGCGCTCAGTAAAGATGTGTTGCATAAATGAGGGCACAAAATAACCCCTGAACGTGATCTGAAGGGTGAGAAGTACTTACTGACGGGAGAAGACAGACAGCTCTGTGTGATTCTCAGCTTGCATTTCAGGACCGACCATCGTCCGTTAGCCAACATGCACCGAGCTAGGTGTGGTGGTGTGTCATTTTATCCTTGCATTGTGTCACTGTCCTGTTAACTAGTGAAGTCAGGAGTAGGACTCACGAAGGAAAAATAATTTCAGCAGCCTGAAGAATTTAGGGGACGCTCTACTTTTATGTCTGTTTGAAAATGTTCGTGATAGAAAGTTAGATGGGTGTCCCGGGCTGCACACTTAAGTGTGGAGGGGGATTTGGTGACATAGCGGGGCGGCTCCTCTGGAAGGAAGGTTTTGGCCTATTTAAGAAGACATGTCCTAGAAAGACTGTGTACTGGGGACCAGTTTGTGTTACAGGAACTTTGGAAGGGGGCGATCACCTTGATTTGCAGCCGTGTAAGTGAAGAAGGATGCAGGCACGAGAGAGATTTGAAAAGAAGGGTGAAGGCATCGCAGCTGGGCAAGCCGCCTGGGTCGCGGTGGGCAGGAGGGGAAGGGCTCAGTGGGTGGGTGGCCTGGCCAGTTTCCCCAGAGCAGCCAGGGTAGGAGGGGAAACATGGAAAGTAAACCTACAGAGGTGGGTTGTACCCAGATGACCAAATGACCAAGGGGCTTGGATGGACTTTTCACCTACTTAGCAATAGGGAGACATTAAAGGTGGGAATCTTTTTTTTTTTTTTTGGAGACTGAGTTTCACTCTGTGGCCCAGGTTGGAATGCTGTGGCGCAATCTCGGCTCACTGCAACCTCCGCCTCCCAGGTTCAAGTGATTCTCGTGCCTCAGCCTCCCAAGTAGCTGGGATTACAGGTGCGCACCACCACACCCAGGTAATTTTTTTTTTTTTGGTAGAGACGGGGGTTTCACCGTGGTTGGCCGGGCTGGTCTCGAACTCCCGACCTCAAGTGATCTGCTCGTCTCGGCCTCCCAAAGTGCTGGGATTACCGGTGTGAGCCACTCTGCCTGGCCTGGATTATTTTTATGTAATAAAGCAGGGTGTCCTCTTTGTAGGAAAGCAAAATATAATAATATAGAGAAGAAAAAAAGTAATGTATGACTACGACCATTCTTCAGTCTGGTGAAAGTCCTAATGGAGGTTTTTCTTTGTATATAATTTGCTTTTAAACAATGATAGCTTGCTATATGTTGTTTTATGTGGCTTTTTCATGTAACGATGTGTTCTGAGTGTGGAGTACCAACAGTTCGAAGCCTGTGTGTAGCTGTGACTAGCAAATAACAATAACAGTAATACAGTGGAAGCTGCCAAGCACTACAGCAAGAGTTACTGCTATTCCCATTTTACACATGAGAACTGTGAGGCACAGAGAGGCTGGGAAACTGGCCCCAGGCCCCACATCCTGGGAGTGGTGAAGCCAGGATTGGAACCGTGGCAGCCTGCCCTTAATTCTGGAGCCGCGCTATTCGGTACAGTAGCCATGAGCCATGTGGTTACTTACGATTTAAATCAAAAATCAATTAAAATTAGACAAAATTGAAAACTCAGTTCTTCAGTAGCAGTAGCCACATTTCAAGTGCTGAGCAGACAGAGTGGCTCCTAATGAGACAGTATGAATATAGACTGACCATCCCTGTAGAAAGTTCCTTTGGCCAGAGCTGTTTAGAGCCCTCCCTTAGTCACTCTTAACCAGTCACTGGGTACGCGGTAACCAGTCCTGCAACATCTTGGGTGGTATAGTTCCATAGAGTCTACAAGATGCTCACAGCATAGCTTAGTTCCTGCTTTTATTATTTATTTATTTATTTTTGAGAGACGCAGCCTTGCTCTGTCACCCAGGCTGGAATGCAATGGCGCGATCTTGGCTCACCACAACCTCTGCCTCCCAGGTTCAAGCGATTCTCCTGCCTCAGCCTCCCAAGTATCTGGGATACCAGACATCCGCCACCACACCCGGCTACTTTTTGTATTTTTAGTAGAGATGGGGCTTCAACATGTTGGCCAGGCTGGTCTGAAACTCCTGACCTCAAGTGATCCTCCTGCCTCGGCCTCCGAAGTGCTGGGATTACAGGTGTGAGCCACTGTGTTGGGCCTCAGAATTTCTTATATACCATTGTGCTTTACGGTTCACAAATCACTTTCATGCCCCTCTCCTGTTTGTAAAGGAAGAATTGACAAACAGGACAGCGGGGGTGAGGGCCACATGATCATCCCCTAGGTCACAGCTCGGTGATTGGCTAAGACACAGGTCAACAAGCCACAGCTCATGGGCCAGACCCTGTTTGTGTATAGCCTGTAGGCCAAGAGTGGTCTTTATACTTCTCAAAGGTTGAAAATCAAAATAATATTTTGTAACATGTTCAATTGTATTGAAATTAAAACTTTGGTGTCACCTATAAAGTTTTATTGGAACACAGCCGCATCTGTATTGTCTGTGGCTGCTTTCACTTCGTAACAGCAGAGGTGAGCAATTGTCACAGGGACTGCGGCCTTGCAGAACCCCAAATATTTACTGTCTGGCCTTTTTCAGAAAATCTGCTGGTCACTGGGTTAAGAGAATACTGCCATTGAATAGGAATTGGGAAATAGGGATGAGGGACTGAGAGAAAAGTTTTTTTTTTAAAGCAAATATTAGTGTCTAGAGAATATTAGAGGTTAAGAAAACTGGGACTATTTGTATGTGAATTTATAAAGTAGGACTGTGTGTTTTTCCAAAGAAGGGAAGTTTGGCTACACTCTTTTCACTACTTAAAAGAGCAAAAGTTAGCCAAGTGTGGTGGCGTGCGCCTGTGGTTCCAGCTACTCCAAAGGAGGCTGAGGTGGGAGGACTGCTTGAGCCCAGGAGTTGGAGGCTGCAGTGAGCTATGATGGCGCCACAGCACTTCAGCCTGGGCAACAGAGTGAGGCCTTGTCTCTTAAAAAAAAAATAAAAAAATAAAAAAAAAAACTTAAAAATAAAGTAGAGGCTGGGCACAGTGACTCATGCCTATAATCCTAGCACTTTGGGAGGCTGAAGCAGGAGGATCATCTGAGGCCAGGAGTTCGAGACCAGCCTGGGCAACACAGGGAGTCCTCCCGTCTCTACAAAAAATACAAAAATTAGCCCAGTGTGGTGGCTCTCGCCTGTAGCTCCCAGCTCCTAGGGAGGCTGAGGTGGGAGGATTGCTTGAGGCCAGAGGCTGCAGTAAGGCATGATCTTGCCGCTGCACTCCAGCCTGGGAGACAGGAAGACCCTGTCTAAAAAAAGAAATTAAAAAATAGAGCAAAGTAGTCTGCTGCGTTAGTTTTCTGGCTTTCTCTCTTCCGATAATGTTTGCTTTTATTTCTTTGGGAAATCATAGGAGCTGTGTTGAAGAGAGACATGCTTTCTGGTCTCTGTGAAAGGAATAATTAATTTCTCACAAATAGCTTTGCTTTTGAGTGGTGACCTAATTGTGAAAATGAGTGTTAAAAATTCGCCTCCGCACCCGCCCCTCCGCTCCCCTCCCCTCTCCTCCAAGAGCAAAGCAGAAGGTAAGTATTTCAGGAGTAATCAAGAGGGAATTCTGAATTCTCCCCTATGTTATTGTGAATGAAGGTGAGGTAGGAAGTGGAATGAGAATGAGAGGCTTTCACCTGTTCCGAGTTAGAGCGCAGTCAGTCACACCCGTTTCTCATTGACTTCTGGAGCAAGCAAGGCTGTCTTGCCAATCTAATTTTACACTGCAGTTCATTTAATCTTTAGTTTGTTTCTTAAATTGAGGGGCTTGTCTCATTTTCATTGACACCTTGCTTCCGGTTAATGGAAGTGTATAGACAGAAGAAAACGCCGTGTAAGTAATCAAGCTGATCGTTACGTTTATTACATGTCTTCTTTTAGTTTAATCTTATTTCTTTCTTTCTTTCTTTTTTTGAGGCAGGGTCTTGGTCCGTCACCCAGGCTGGAGTGCAGTGGTACAATCATGGTTCACTGCAGCCTCCACCTCCTGGCTGCAAGTGATGATCCTCCCACCTGAGCCTCCAGAGTAGCTGGGACTACAGGCACACGCCACCACACCCAGCTAATTTTTTTTTTTTTTTTTTTTTTTTTGTAGAGACAGGATCTTCCTTGTTGCCCAGGCTGGTTTTGAACTCCAAGGCTCAAGTCGTTCTCCCTCCTGAGCCTCCCAAAGTGTTGGGATTACAGTTGGGCGCCATGGCACCCAGCTGCTCTTATGTTTTCTTAAGCGAGCACTAACCTAAATTAGGACCACTCACGCGAAATGGCAGGAAGTTGATAGAAGACTGAGACTGCAAAACTATCCTCCCGTGTAGGCAATACATACATACGTTGCCTAGACATTTGAGGAAGATTTTGTTCATCTAGGAGTTTGTTGCAAGTAAGAAGGAAGTGATGATACATTGTAGTGTGATATCAATTTAACATTTTAGAAAAAGTTTTCATTAAATAATTTAACCACTTCAATTTTTAACCACTTAATTTTCTTTTGCAAGCTTACTAAATACGTTTGTACAAATATTCAATTAGATTATTGACAGTATTAATATATCTTTTATGCGCAGTGGCTCAAGCCTGTAATCCCAGCACTTTGGGAGGCCGAGACGGGCGGATCACGAGGTCAGGAGATCGAGACCATCCTGGCTAACATGGTGAAACCCCGTCTCTACTAAAAAATACAAAAAACTAGCCGGGCGAGGTGGCGGGCGCCTGTAGTCCCAGCTACTCGGGAGGCTGAGGCAGGAGAATGGCATAAACCCGGGAGGCAGAGCTTGCAGTGAGCTGAGATCCGGCCACTGCACTCCAGCCTGGGCGACAGAGCAAGACTCCATCTCAAAAAAAAAAAAAAAAAAAAAACGTATCTTTCGTACATTTGCCTTATCCATTTGGTTTTTATATTCTAATAATAACTATGTGATAGAACATTGAGAGAAGAGAGGACAGCAGCACCAGGAAATCACTCATGTTTGCTCTTTCTGGCACAGCCGTGGTTGTATTGGTGAAATTTCCTTCCAGTATTTTTCTCTATGGGTATAAGCATTTAATCATTGTCATATTAATGGCACATTTATAGCTCTTCAGAACATTTTTTATACTTCTATAGCTTGCTTTTCAATTAGCATTTCGAAACTCTTTTTCCCATAGTTTTCATTTCTGATGACTGTGTAGTTAGTGGTTGTGACTTGGTTCTGTGCATAATGTACTTACCTTTATTTACCATTGTTGCTCCCAGCTTTTCCCCATTACAAATTACACAGGGGGCAGGGCACGGTGGCTCATGCTATAATCCCAGCACCTTGGGAGGCCAAGGCGGGCGGATCACTTGAGGCCAGGAGTTTGATACCAGTGTGGCCAACATGGCGAAACCCGGTTTCTATTAAAAATACAAAAAGCCGGGCATGGTGGCGCCTGCCTGTAATCCCAGCTACTGGGGAGGCTGAGGATGAGAATCACTTGAACCTGGGAGGTGGAGACAGCAGTGAGCTGAGATCATGCCACTGCACTCCAGCCTGGGCAACAGAGCAAGACTCTGTCTCAAAAAAAAAAAAAAAGACAACACAGAGATGAACACATTTTGAGTTATTTCCTTAGGACAGATTTCCAGAATTGAAATGACTAGGTTAGGGACTAAGGTAAAAAAGAGGAGGCCAGGTATGGTGGCTCATGCCTGTAATCCCAGTATAGTAGGAGGCCAAGGTGGGTGGATCACTTGAGTCCAAGAGTTTGAGACCAGTCTGGGCATCATAGGGAGGCCCCATCTCTACAAAAAGTATAAAAATCAGCTGGGTGTGGTGGTGCAGGCCTGTGGTCCCAGCTACTTAGGAGGCTGAGGTGGGAGGATCGCTCGAGCCTGGGAGGTGGAGGCTGCAGTGAGCTGAAATTGTACTCCAGCTTGGGTGACAGAGAGACTGTCTCCAAAAAAAAGGGGGGATGTGATTTCAGAGCCATCCATCCACTATTCCTGTGTAATCTGATTCTGTTTAAATTGTGAAGAGTCTCACACTTTAGTAGGAACTGTGATAGCTGGGTGCAGTGGCTCATGCCTGTAATCCCAGCACTTTGGGAGGCCAAGGCAGGAAGATTGCTTGAGCCCAGGAGTTCAAGACCAGCTTGGGCAACATAGCGAGGCCCTGTCTCTTTAAAAAAAAAAAACAAAACAAAACTGTAAAAGGATTTTTGCATCTCATTTCATAGGTTACTATGACATCTGATTTCGTAGGTTAAAAAAACCCCTGCGCAGAACCTCATCGTTTTCTCTGCATTCCGAATGACTGTGGCTGCTGCCTTTTTCTTTGAGCCTCTGTCCACTAACACACTCCCGACACACTAGCGTACTGCCCACCAGAGCCCGCTTTGGCTCTCTCCACATCTTTAGTTTTTCCATCCTCACTAATTTACATCACTATTTTATTTTTTTTAATTAAACAGGAAAGAGCCAGACTTCTCAGAGGTCAGTCTGTTCAACCAGTGGGACCCCAGGGCCTTCTGTATGTTCAGCAAAGAGAGCTTGCAGTGACCTCCCCAAAGGATGGTAGGTTAGGAAGCAGTGAATTGGGCGTTATTCCAAAAGGCTATTGGATATTTTATTTTATTTCTTTTTTAAACAGGCTCCATCTCCATTCTGGGTTCTGATGATGCCACTACTTGTCACATTGTGGTCCTGAGGCACACAGGTATGATGAGAGAGGTGAAGGAAACCATTACTTAACCTGACCCAACCTTTGGGACCATTGAAATTCTCGCGTTGAGTTTCCTGGTGTCTTGTTGGAAGCGGACTCCGCTTACCTTTTTTCTGGTCTGCATGGTGTCTCCCTGGTGTCCTGGTCAGAATGGGTTGGCTGGGCAGCACAGACCTTTCCGTTTTTCCCCTACAGGATATTCAAAGACGTGGCGGTCCAGAGGGACAGGCGGAGTCTCGGCCTGCGCACTGCGCTGGCATCAGGAATAACTTGAGTCCTTTCACCCTTGTTCTTCAGGTAATGGGGCCACCTGCTTGACACATTGTGACGGAACCGACACCAAAGCTGAGGTCCCCTTGATCATGAACTCCATAAAATCGTTTTCCGACCACGCTCAATGTGGAAGGTGAGATCCACGCTGCTCTCATAGGTGAATTGGGATCTTGGAACCGTCGCGTACAGGACGTGGCCGTGGAAGCTGTTAGGGGAACACAGGATGCCGCCGCCGCTGTGTCTGCCTCGTTCCCCTGGAACAGAACCTGGCACGATGTGGGCACTGCGTCAGTAGTGGTTGAGTGAATGAGTGGGTGCTGGGCACAGGCAAGGAGCCCGTGCCGGACTTGAGATGGAAGGCTTGACTTTGAACTTGATGTCCTCTTAGGAACGTCGTGTTGGCGATTTTCAGGTCGCTTTGCTCTCCTCTCCCCTGGGTGTGGTAGCTCTTCGTGCAGTCATTCCTGCCGCAGTTACTTGTTAAATGCTTCCTCTCACCTACCCCTTGTAGTTTCTAGGGACACAGCAGTGAAGAGTTGGCCAGAAAGCCTGGCCCAAGGTGTTCGTATTCCGAAGCCGAGAGACTGTACACAAGAGGGGGTGTTGGGTGGTGAGGCAGTCTGTGGAGAAAACAGGCCAGGAAGATGTGGGGACTGTCAGGGGGCGAGGCCTGTAGTTTTTTTTCTTGTTCTCTTTCTGTTGTTGTTGAGATAGGGTCTTGCTGTGTTGCCCTTTCTGGAGTGCAGTTGTGTGATCTCAGCTCACTGCAGCCTTGACTTCAGAGACTCAGGTGATTCTCCCACCTCAGCCTCCCGAGTAGCTGGGACCACAGGTGTGCACCACCATTCCCGGCTAGTTTTTTTTGTTTTGTTTTTGTTTTTTGTAGAGACAGGGTTTTGCCATGTTGCCCAGGCTGGTCTCAAACTCTTGGGCTCAAGTGATCCTCTCAGCTGAGGGGGCGGGGGTGCAGTTTTAAATTCTAGCAGATTGGTAGTTTCCCACGGGATTGCTAGAGAAGCAGCAGCCTCCAGCCCGGCTGCCCCCGCAGCACCTATCTTCTCTCCCTGCAGTAAAGTATCTGCTGCCTGCGTTTGACAGGCACTGAGGCCCAACATGCTGGAGCACACAGGAGCTAAAGTGGAGGCTGATGACACAGGCCTGCTGTCATGACCACTGTTCACACACCTGTCCCCTCCCCTTGCTGTTTGTGTAGACCTGGCAGGCATTGCTCTCATTTTATTTGAAGTCTAAGGCAGCCATTGAGTGAATTATTCCCATCATATACAAAGGCTTGGAATCACAGGAGTCAAAAAAGGAAAGAGTTCTCTGGGAGAGTTTTGCTAGTCAATAGTGATCGATTCTAAATTCTACCTCTGTGGTCTGTGCCAAGGCTGGGCTGACTTCATGGGCATGTGACCCATGCAGACCCAAAATGGTATTTTCATTTGCGTATCACCTTGTCCCCGGCAGGGGGACATAATCAGTGTCATTATGTTGCCACACACTGTGCTCCATGGTTCTCAGAACATGCTTGTCAGCTCTTCCTGATCTGTTGTAGAACAACTATGATCACTTGGGGAGTCAGAGGCAAACCTCGTGGCCCAGTGGCGAGCAAAGCCATGGTGGGCATAGCTCTCCTTACTACTCGGAGTTTATGAGGAGGCCCCTTGAGGCTGTGCCCTATGCTGGGTACATCCAAGGTTCTGGTTCATCCCTTAGGAAGACTGTGTGTCTCAGAAGGCAGCGTGAAGTCCGGCAACACTTTGCCGAGCATGAATTCCCCCCGGCTGACAGGCTCTGGAAAAGGGGGTAGTAGATGAGTGTGGGAAACACTGGGTTCAACAAAGTTGGGTTTTTCAATCGCAGGACTTCTCAGAGCTTCACTGTGCTAATGTGCAGTGTGACTCCTAAGGAGGGCTTCCATGAGGCGGTTGCTCAGTTTTGTTTTGTTTTGTTTTTTTTAATTTGTTTTAGAGTCAGAGTTTCACCCTGTCACCCAGGCTAGTCTCAAACTTCTGGGCTCAAGCAGTCCTTCTACCTCTGCCTCCCGAGTAGCTGGGAATAGAGGTATGTGCCAGCATACCTGGCCCCTAACTTTTTTTTTTTTTTGAGACAGAGTCTGGCTCGGTCACCGATGCTGGAGTGCAATGGCACAGTCTTGGCCCACTGCAACCTCTGCCTCCTGGGTTCAAGTGATTCTCCTGCCTCAGCCTCCCGAGCAGCTGGGATTACAGATGCCCGCCACCACGCCCAACTTCTTTATTTATTTATTTCCCCTGAGACAGAGTCTTGCTCGGTTGCCCAGAGCTGGAGTGCAGTGGTGCGATCTCGGCTTACTGCAATCTCCACCTCCCCGGTTCAAGCAGTTCTCCTGCCTCAGCCTCCCGAGTAGCTGGGATTACAGGTGCGCCACCATGCCCGGCTAATTTTATTTATTTATTTTCCCTTGACATGCAGTCTCACTGTGTAGCCCAAGCTGGAGTGCAGTGGCACGATCTTGACTCACTGCAACCTCTGCCGCCCGGGTTCAAGCAGTTCTCCTGCCTCAGCCTCCCAAGTAGCTGGGACTACAGGTGCATGCCATAACGGCCAGCTGTTTTTTGTTTTTTGTTTTTTTTTGTATTTTAATAGAGATGGAGTTTCTCTTCTATTTTGTATTTTAATAGAGATGGAGTTCTATTTTTTTTGTATTTTAATAGAGATGGAGTTGCCCAGGTTGGTTGCAGACTCCTGAGCTCAAGCAATCCGCCCGCCTCAGCCTCCCAAAGTGCGGGGATTACAGGTGTGAGCCACTACGCCTGGCCTAATTTTTGTATTTTTAGTAGAGATGGGGTTTTACCATGTTGGCCAGGCTGGTCTTGAACTCCTGACCTCAAGTGATCCGCCCACCTCAGCCTCCCAAAGTGCTACGATTACAGGTGTGAGCCACTGCGCCCGTCCTGTGCCCGTCCTCTTCTAAAGCAGAGCTCCCCACTGGTGCATGGAGGCAGCATCACATTTGTGTTCAGATATGGATCCCCTGAGTCATCAGGGCCCCTGGGCAGGGTCCCCAGAAGCTTGCCATTGGCCTTGGCAGTGTGCTGCAGGTATTTTGTTTTGCTGTGGCACGAAGATGACCTGAAGCTCTGCTGTAGAGCAAGGGTTCACAGAAACTGAGAATGAAAGTTCATACTGAGACCAGTGCACACACCGGTGTCATCTTCTGGCCTCTGACCCCTGTCCCATCTCTTTGCCAGGCTGGAAGTGCACCTCGTTGGAGGCTTCAGTGATGACAGGCAGTTGTCACAAAAACTCACTCATCAACTTCTTAGTAAGTTCATTGTTTTTTCTTTCCCCCAAATTGGACACAAATATGTACCCATATTTGCTTGGGTTAAAAATCCCAACTAGTACAAAACCTAAGAAGGGTACACCCACTTGGAGCAGCATAGAGAAACAGACTGCCCAGCTTGGAATTTCACAGAAAGACTGAATGCATGGAGCTCATGTGTAGGGTAGCAGGGCTGGAGACAAGATTTTCTACTAAAACAGCAGTGGACACATTCCAAAACAGTAAGTGCCCTCAATTGTGTGAAAACAGAGCCACCCTCCCTCCTGGCAAAAATGTCCATTTTAATCTGCAGAAAATTAAAACACTGATGATAACATTTTCTCCCTATTAGCAAATATGTTTTTTTCTTTCTTTTTTTTTTTTTTTTTTGAGACGGAGTCTTGCTCTATTGACCAGACTGGAGTGCAGTAGCACAATCTTGGCTGCCTCCTGGGTTCAAGCAGTTCTCCTGCCTCACCCTCCCGAGTAGCTGGGATCACAGGCGTGAGCAACCACACCCACCTAATTTTGTATTTTTAGTAGAGATGGGGTTTCACCATGTTGGCCAGGCTGGTCGTGAACTCTTGACCTCGTGATCCACCAGCCTTGGCCTCCCAAAGTGCTGGGATTACAGGTGTGAGTCACTGTGCCTGGCCTAAATTAGCAAATATTTTCAAGAAAGAAAGAAACAAAGATGACATTGTTGTGTGTTGACTAACCACGAGGCTGTGAGGTAAGCTTACTCATACGATGGTACAGCTTGTCCGGGAAGCAATTTGGCATCATGACTGAAGGCCTCACTCTGCCGCCCAGGCTGTAGTGCAGTGGCACCATCATGGCTTACTGCAGCCTCCACCTACTGAGCTCAAGTGATCCTCCCTCCTCAGCCTCCCAAGTAGCTGTGACTAGGTGCATGCCACCATGCCCAGCTGATTCTTTTTTTTTTTTTGAGATGTAATCTCACTCTGTCACCCAGGCTGGAGTGCAGTGGTGCGATCTTGGCTCACTGCAAGCTCCGCCTCCCGGGTTCATGCCATTCTCCTGCCTCAGCCTTCCCAGTAGCTGGGACTACAAGCACCTGCCACCATGCCCAGCTAATTTTTTGTATTTTTAGTAGAGACGAGGTTTCACCGTGTTAGCCAAGATGCTGGTTTTTACATTTTTTGTAGAGACAGGGTCTCGCCATGAGTTAACTCTTAAAAAAGGTTCATATTCGGCCAGGCACGGTGGCTCATGCCTGTAATCCCAGCACTTTGGGAGGCCGAGGAAGGTGGATAACCTAAGGTCAGGAGTTCAAGACCAGCCTGGGTAACATGGTGAAACCCTGCCTCTACTAAAAATACAAAAATTATGCCGGGCGCCGTGGCTCCTGCCTGTAATCCCAGCACTTTAGGAGTTCAAGGCAGGCCGATCACCTAAGGTCAGAAGTTCGAGACAAGCCTGACCAACATGGAGAAACGCCATCTCTACTGAAAATACAAAATTAGCTGGGCATGGTGGCGCATACCTGTAATGCCAGCTAATTGGGAGGCTGAGGCAGGAGAATTGCTTGAACCCGGGAGGTGGAGGTTGTGGTGAGCTGAGATCATGCCATTGCACTCCAGCCTGGGCATCAAGAGCGAAATGGGCATAGTGGTGGGCGCCTGTAATCCCAGCTACTCAGGAGGCTGAGGCAGAAGAATGGCTTGAACCTAGGAGATGGAGGTTGCGGTGAGCTGAGATCGCACCACTGCACTCCAGCCTGGGTGACAGAGCGAGACTCGGTCTCAAAAAATAAATAAAAGGTTCATATCCTTTGACCCAGTAATTCCCCTTGTGGAAATACATGCTAAGAAAATAATCTGAAATGTGCATAGAGATTTGAGCTTGAAGATGAGCAGTAGAACATTACTTATAACAGGAAATCTGATGTTACCAGAATAATAATTATGTAGTTGCTAAAAAATAACACATAAAGGTGAAAATTACATGGGAAAATACCTGTGCACAAGCAAATCAGGATATAAAATTGTTGGCTGGGCGCAGTGACTCATTCCTGTAATCTCAGAACTTTGGGAGGCCAAGGCTGGTGGATCACTTGAAATCAGGAGTTCAAGACCAGCAGCCTGGCCAACATGGTGAAACCCCATCTCTACTACAAATACAAAAATCAGCTGGGTGTGGTGGCACACACCTGTAATCCCAGCTACTCGGGAGGCTGAGACAGGAGAATCACTTGAACCCAGGAGGCAGAGATCGCTCTACTGTACTCCAGCCTGGGTGACAGAGCCTAAGGCTCCATCTTAAAAAAAAAAAAAAAAAAAAAATGTGAAATTATCTTTATGGTCAGCTCTGCTGAGCACAGAAAAATATGGAAGAAAATACACTATTAACAGTGCTAGGATTATGGACATTAAAAACTGACTTCCCTATGTTCTCCTGTATTTTTCAAATCTGTTGCAGTGGCCAGGTTTTTGTTTTTACAACTCTGATAATGAGGAAAACAGTTTACTTAGGAGAAAAGTAAAAATCTTATGAATCCATGGGTCCTCGCAAAACTCTCAGAATGAAGAGAAAAATGGGAAGGCTCAGCCCAGGCTCCTTTGGGCCTGAGGCTGAGAATGCGGCTGTCTTCTGGCGGTCAGGGTTCTGTGGTGTCAGCTCCCTAGAGTCTGGCCCCAGAGGCCAAGCTGTGGCTGCTTGGGCTTGGGCGTGGGTGTGGGGTGGAGCACACTCAGCTGGCTGCCGTCCCTCCCTGTCCTTGGCTTGCTCAGCAGTTTGTTCTGGTAACTAGAGGAACTTTTCTGACATCCAGTCTTGAACTTCTCATCGTAGGTGAATTTGACAGGCAAGAAGATGACATTCACTTAGTGACATTGTGTGTGACAGGTAAGTTCTGCCATTTGTCCCAAAGTCAAGATGTAGGTCTCAGGACTGTTTTGCCCCCAGCCTTGCAGTGGGCCCAAGCCCTGGCGCACACTGCTGTCACGGCTTGGCCAGCATCTGTTCTGGCTCTTCCTGTGGTGGGATGGCCTTCCCCTTGCCCTTGTCACCATCTGTCCAGCCTCAGTTTCAATGCGGCCCCCTCGTCTCCCAGGAAGGAGGGCACTGGATCTCAGAGGAGCTACCGCCTGTGTGGCAGACAGGGTGCACGGAGAAGGTGGGGGGAGTGGGGACCAATTCTGTAGCTGCCAGTTTGTTCAGTATAAACCCCCCTGCCTTGGGACAGGGTAGGGAAACAAGGCCACAATTCCTTTCATTTTCTGGAATTTTCCTCCTTTCTGCATTGAGGAGCTCCTTCTTGGCCTTCATTATACAAAGTAAAAATAATTGATATTTCTTTAAAAAGTGTATCTTAAACATTTTTATTTTGTAGAATTAAATGACCGGGAAGAAAACGAAAACCACTTTCCAATAATATATGGCATTGGTAAGTAGTGTGCATCTTTTTTTATGGGTTGGAGGCTTGGTCACATGTGCGGTTAAAGTCTAATTCTGCAAACTAATGACCCCACTGCTGTCAGGATGGGACAGCCTTGGGTTCAGATCCCAGCTCCTGCGAACATCTGCTGTGAGACCTTGGGCAAGTAGCTTAACTTCTCTAAGCTTTACCTACAAAACTGAGGTAACATTCACTTCTTAAGACTTTGAAGCAGCAACGTGGTAGCAAATAGAAAGCACAGGCCCTGCCCACCTTTCCCAGGAGCTGGGAGAGCGCCTGGTTTTGTTTCCCTATCTCCCCAGCACCCCAGGCCAGGCGCGCTTTTCTCCTGCCAGTGCTCTGTGGGAGGAAGGCAGGCACTGGAATCCTCCTATACATCAGGAACTGAGGAAGGTTTTGCTTGAGAACAGAAGTCCACCAAAGTGTAAAACTCAGGCTAGAGAAAACCTAGAACCATCCTCCCTGCTTGACGGCCCCAGGACTCCTGAGGAAAAGGCGAGGAATCGGCTGTATTTCAGAGAGCTTCTGCTGTATCGGTGATACCTGATTGATTTAGCTGGGTAGTAGGTACATGGTGTTCACTGTTCTATTCTCTGTAATTTCTTGTATGTATAAAATACTAAATTGTGAAGATTCCAACAGAACGATCACAGTTCACCTACCTACCCCTGGCTGTACACCAGTAGGGTTGACCAGAGGTTTTGCTACATGTCCAACTGAAGGAATGGCTGCCTCCCATATGGAAAGCAGGTCTTGGTTAAGAATAAAATCTCACCGAGTTCAGCTCGGGCCTCCCCGCACTTTCCTTGGCATAAAGGTTGCATTTTCCCTCTCCAGGGAGGGGGAACTCCAGACACTTAGGAGCCATTCTGTTTACCTTCCTATCTTTCTCTTAGGAGTGGTGGTAGAAATGTTAAGACTGTGCAGACTTTTTGCCTTGGTCTTTTGTCAATTCAGAGTCATCCTGTTGTCCCTCACAGCTGTCAATATTAAGACTGCAGAGATTTACAGAGCCTCCTTTCAAGATCGGGGTCCAGAGGAGCAGCTGCGGGCCGCGCGGACTTTAGCAGGAGGACCAGTGAGTTTGAAATCATCTTTGTTAACGGGTAAAAAAAAAAAAGGCATCAAATATCAAGGCCTTAAGTTTTCTGGATCTTAGAAAAGTATATGCTGTATGTCAGCTTGTTCACAGTTGTCAGTTAGCAGGGACCAGCACATACATACATACCTCCCCACACTGTCTCAAAATAGTAATGAACATCTTGAGGTCATCAGCTCCAGTTCTCTGCCTAAAAGGTGTGGGAAGTATGTGTGAACCCAAGAATCTGAATTCAAAGAGAACAAACTTCTGTTACTTCATAAGAGCCTTCCTATAAGGTTCCTACAAAGAGAGGAGGCCTGGGACGCAGGAGTGGAGGTTTCTCCCCTCTGCACTCGGGACTAGGCATTCTTTTGGACCGGGTCACCAAAGAGCAATTTGCTGAAACAATTTAACCCAAAATAATGATCAAATTAAAGTCTGATTCCCTTAGCGTACTTAATTAAATAACACTGTAATTTTAAAAGTTAGAAAACAGAAAACTCAAGGTTTATATGCCATTTGAGGAATGGGTGAAAGCTTTAAAAATGCTCAAAGTGTGAAAAAACAGAAATCATATTCAGGCCACCCCAAAGAAATCTTCTCATTTATGAAATGCTGATGTTTTCACTGGAAAATGTGTTTGGATTCAGAGCGATTTGTTTTGCCACCCCTTTTAACATTTTTAGGACTTCTCAAGGAGCATAACAGGCCTAGTCTAGTTTGATATTCAGAACATATTTCAGTCTCAGTTACCAAAGTGAATATTGCTGGGTAAGCTGAGGCTGCCATTGGCAAATTTGGGAATTCAAGGAATGGATCATTTGGCAAATTAGCTTCTTTCTTTTGATGGGGTAAAGGTTGCATTTTCCCTCTCCAGGGAGGGGGAACTCCAGACACTTAGGAGCCATTCTATTCACCTTCCTGTCTTTCTCTTAGGAGTGGTGGTAGAAAATGTTAAGACTGTGCAGACTTTTCACCTTGGTCTTTTGTCAATTCAGACAGGGCGGCAGGCGCTGTATGCTTTTAAATTGCAAGGTGATCAGTTGTTTGGGGTATAAATAATGAGGCAATGAGGAACACAGACTTCAGTCAGACGCACCTGGGGTTTGAGTCCCAGCTCTGAGGCTTACTGGACATGTGACCTGGGAAATGGGCCCCGTTTCTCTGAGCCTCAAGTTTTCACCCCAAATGGGAAAAACACCCTTGTCGTGTGGGACTGCTGTTGGCGCTCAGCAGTCATGTGTATGCCCCACAGCGTGCAGCAGCAGACACACGGGACGTGTTCAGTAGCTGGCAGCTTTTGTTATTTCAGACAGGCTTTAAGAAGCTTATGCAGAGAAATGCATGAAAGGACTACATTGGAGCTTGCGTTACTGGGAGGGTTTGAAAAGTGGGTGACATTCCTCAAATTCTATCCTTGACACGTTCTTTTTTAGATGATTAGCATTTACGATGCAGAGACAGAACAACTTCGTATAGGACCTTACTCCTGGACGCCATTTCCACATGTGGATTTCTGGTTGCAGCAAGATGACAAGCAAATACTAGAGGTGAGAATTTACAGGCTGGGTAAGTCTTAAATCTCTGGACCCTGGTTTCCCCATCTGTAAGGAAAAAAAAGGGTTTAGACCAGGTTATAGCTGCTTCCCCTTTTACTTTTTGGATGCCATTGACAGACCCCATTTAACTTGTGTATCAGCTGGGGATATGTCAAGTCCTGGATGGAAATTTGTGTGGGTAAAGCAGTAAGCATTCAACTTTTTTCTTAATCCAGGCCACCTCATTTCTTACGTATTTTACTATATATATTTGTGTCCAAGAACAAAGATACTTTGACATCTTTATCAAAGCAGGGGACAGCAAGGTGACTTCTCTCATGCCCACCATCTTGTGTTTTCAGAATCTTTCTACTTCGCCTCTGGCTGAGCCGCCTCACTTTGTTGAACATATTAGATCTACCTTGATGTTTTTAAAAAAATACCCATCTCCCACTAACACACTGTTTCCTGGAAATAAAGCCCTACTCTACAAAAAAAATGAAGATGGCTTGTGGGAAAAGATCTCTTCTCCAGGAAGCTAAAAAACAGGAATTACCAAAGAAAGCACCTTTTTGGCCTGACAGAGACCATTGGTGGGGCCGGCACGAATCCAGATTTGGAGCCTGCATCCGCTGGGTCGCAGGCCTCCTTCCCTCAGTGTCTTTCAAATGACTTTCAAAATAAAATCTTATTTTGGCAAAGGCATTTGCTGAGACTAACTTTTTGGTTCACTAAAAGGTTGATGTCCAGCTTTTTTTTGGTCAGTAACAAGGGGCAGAGGAGACCCTACCTCCCACTGGTCTATCGGTAAGTAAGTCTTTTGTAATAACATTTATAAACTGAATTCACTGTTAACAATTTCAAGAACCTTTATTGAAACCAACATTCAAATAATATCTCAAGGGTGAAATGTTTCAGCAAAACCAGTTTTAACAATTCCAAATATATATAAAAACATGTAATTTTGTTAAAGGTGATTATTTACCCCTCCCCCATTTTATCTGCTATAATTCATTGCACCAAATAGGGAAGACTTTAATCATCTGCACCAAAAAAAAAAAAACACAAAAAACCCTGCATTTTAACAAGTGCCAAATGTCAAAAATCCCATCAAATCAGAGTATAATTATAGGCTTAATATGGTATAACTAAGGCTTCCAATACTACAGTTCAGAAACCCAGCGTGAATTCCCCATTTTCAGGTCTCCCAAAAGTTTGACTCTGCTGGACTAAGAAGGCACAGGGGCCATTACTTACTACGAAGTGATGCAGTACTTCGGAAAAGTAGGAACAGGCAGTGTGAGTGAGCTACTGACTTACGCAGGGAGCCTGGCTGGATCAGCATGAGAGTGCTCTGCTGGTTCGTGTTTCTGGGTTGGGCCCAGGTGAGCTGCCAGGGCAGTAGAAGCTGCAGAAGCTTCAGTGGGAGACAAGTCAAAGGGGTACTTGCTTTCAGATTTTAACCCAGGTGGGTGCTATGCAGCACACGGAAGAGCAGGCTCTTAAGGGTAGCATCTATTGGGTTTTCAGCTACTAAACAGAAATGAGCAGTCTGTACTTATATGCCAATTTAAAAGCTTTACCAGTATTTAAAAATATATGGTCAGGAGGAGACTACATAGTTTCTCTTTACAAACAGTATATAAAGGGAGAAGTGGGCTTGTGGCAGAAGACAAGGCTGGATAGCAGCCTTGCCACAGCTCAAGTGGACACAGTCCTTACTAAGTCTCCAGGAAGAGCAGTAGCTGGGGAGGGTTTCTGATGCTCTTATTTACAATCCCACAAACACTGCTTTCCTTCAAGCCTAGCAGTCCCGTTGTATATTCAACTTGATCATACTAAAGACCAACTAACACCGACAGCAAAGGAAACGGCCAGTCTCACCTCTGAAGTGTCGCAGAGAACCTGGAGAATGCTAATGAAAAGCTGTTTTACCAAAAAGTTGCCACGTGCAACCTCAGAGCAAGGGTCCAAGTAGTAGACACTTGAAGTGTTTTTTGTAAATAAAAAGCATTTATGGTAACTTAGGAAAAAGTTCCTGGTTGGTTCTACATTTACATGAAGTTAGACAAGCTGACTGCCCTCCTAGAAAGCCTACCTTTCAGGCACATAATTGTGCCAAAATCCCAGTGAAGCACAAATAACAGTAATTTATATTAGTATGTGGCACAGTTCACATTTCCAATACAACTTCATCTTCCCTGAAACAATACTCAGTACAGTCTCAAACCACAAAGTGAGTCTTATCTTAAGCTCTCCGCTCCTTCTACCTGTGGGTGGTCATCTTCTGGGTGTGGGGCCCCTTTCTGGAAGGCCTCGGTCTGGTCAGCGTGCTGAGGGCTGGGAGCCCCTGGGTGTCCCTCAGTGCTGCTGGCCTCGAGGGTGATCTGCTCCGGCCCACCGGACAGATGCTCCACCTTTTCTAAGTCTTCAATGTGGCTGACTGAGCTGGTCTCACTCAAAGCATCTGAACCTCGCAGGGACCTCTTAAAAGGCTTCTGGCCTACAGAAAGGGCAGACAGACCGCGCCGAGGCTCAGTGAGGAGACTTCCGCAACACAGGCTGGCTGTGCAACAGATAATTGCTTTACTTCTGGACACGGCTTCAGCAGAAATCTTAACTACCGGCTCTGAGGTGTTTTAGGAGATGAGAAAACCGAGAGCTGCTAGCGTGACACCAACATGCTCCCCAGGCCAGGGAACTCTTAAGGTCATCTTCATTAGGAAACGCGCAGGAGGGTAAACACCACAGTGACAATGTCATCTTTCATTGTTGGGGGGAAGTTGGGGAAGAAGACCCCAACTTCCCCTTAGCATGCTACCGAGGGATTTCTTCAAGGCTGAATTCCACAGCCACCAAAATGGTTAAAGAGATGGCGGTAGTTGGTCTTAAATGAAGAGAAATAGACCTCGAGTTCAAGAACCCAGAAAACAAAGAAATACCTGAACTCAGCGTGAGGGGTCACTTACCTGGAAGCCTCTGCTTGGTGCGGCTGCCCGAGGGCGTTGGAGGCGGCGTGACTCCTGCACCTTGTGCTTTGTAGACGTATATGGGTTCCGTGGACTCCAGAGAGCCTGCGGGAGAGGAGAGGGCTGGGTGGAAACGACAGGCACAGGCTGCCCTGGAAGACACCACCTGCCCTCACATAGCCTTGCTCCCCAATAACCTCTTTCCAGCCATTGAGCCTGCCACAGACCGGTGGAGACAAGAGCACTTATGAATGTGCTGAGCTAGAGAGAGCCACCTCACAGGGCCAGCACTGCCAGCACTCGCCAGCAGTGCCGCATGAGCGCACCCAGGGAGCCAGGCCCAACAGGGAAATGTACTGTAGCCACAAGAAGTGGGTGCCTCTGCTGAAGGCTAAGGCTTGGGAGATTAGAAATCAGATTATCTTTTGCTTTCATGACAATGGAGTCATCGTTTCCTGGGGAAGAATGAAGGAAGGGGCTCAAGTGTAGGAAATTATTTCCTCGGTAGAACAGGAAAGGAGTCACAGACTGTTAACACCCTCCCCACATTCCAGTGGCTGGAACGCTTGCTGGCTGCCTGGTTCAGAATAAACCGTGCCAGCGCTCCATGCTTCAGTCTGCATTGCCGCTTGCAAAAGCCATCCTCTGCTGGTGCAGAACACACATGAAGAAGTATTAACCCTGAATCAAAATGCCCAAGACACAGCACCCTGAGAGTCTGCACGGCTGAGTAGGCGCGTCCTGATGGCCTCGCGGTGGCAACAGTTGCAGAGAGCGGGTAGCTGCTTCCCTGCTGTTTCAGCCGCCAGGGTGTGGGGGGAGGAGGACAGGGCACACCAGACCTTGTCTCCTCAGATGCCCAGCCCACACCCAGTGATGAAGAATGGGAACCAGGCCGGGCTTCTCAGTGCGAAGAGTGTTGGGACCCAAGGGCATCTGGTGAAACCTCCCAAGGTCAATTGAGACCTGGGAGGAGGCTATGCCATCCTACCTGCTGTCAAGTTAAAAGTTCTTCCCTTCTGTAAAGCCTGGACCGGAGAAAACCAATTCAGCACGGAGCCCACTACAGGGATCTGCCGCAACACCCCCTGCAAGACAGGACCAGTGCTCAGGGCCACCTGGCCTCACGGCGGCGCCCCCAGCCTGCTGCCCGTCGGGGGCCTCACCTCTTCCAGAAGCCGTTCTTCATTCGCCTTCTGCAGCTCGACCTGAGCTTCCTGAATGCCTTTCCGAACCACCTCTGTCATGTTTTCCAGAAGCTGCGGTTAAGACCAAGAAAGGCATTACTTGTTTAAGCTTCTTGCCTGGGACCCAGAAGAGCTAGTAACACGGCACTGAGGGAATATTTCAAAAGCAGGTCAATGAAATCCTGCATTGAAATGCCGGTGTAAAAAGAATAGAAAATCAAAGACAAGCGGATAAAATGCTCATAGAGGCCTAGGCGGACACACCTTGGTGAGCAGCCTCATCTGGTAGGTATTCTTGAAAACAGAGAAGTCATAAAGTCAGGCTCAGGAAGGAATGAAGCTGGCTCCTCGGCCGCATGTCTCTCCTTTTACAGCAGTCTTACCTTGGTCCCTCTTCTCTCCTTTTGAGTGATTTTAGGGAAGTAATGATCTGTTTGGAGGATACCTGATCAGCCTTCTAGCCTGGTCCTCCACACTAAGGGACCCACAGCAGTAGGTCTATTCCTGGTGGGAAGTGCTGTAGGGAAGGGGTATGGGGGGAACCACACATAAAGAAGCCCGTTTCATTCACCCTCAGGACACAGCTCCACAGCGGAAGTCCTCCCTGACCTTGGTGGCAGGGGTGAATGTGTCTGCCTGTGTGTCCAGCTACCCGCCCTCTTCTCCAATGCGGGGTTACTACACAGCGTGGCTATGTGGCTCTTTCCCCCTGAGCTTGTGAGATCACTGGGGCATGGGCTGTCAAACCCACTTGGCATCCCTGACACCTGGCACAAGGCCCAGCTTACAAAAAACATTGACAGGCTTGAAGAGAGAATGAACAGACATCCCAAGGGCAGCTCCCTTCCTCGTGACCCCCGCTGTTTGGTGGGACAAAACTCGGAAAAGGAATGAACACTGATGGGTGCTACGGACCCTGGAGTTCTCCTCTATCTCCCGGGCTGTGGCCGCAATGGTCTCCACGAGCTCAGCCACATCCATGTCCTCGCTCGCCATGCCGACATAAAGGCAGCTCTTCATGCTCTTATACTCAGGACCTGCAAAGGAAATGAGACAAACTTGGGTTCCCAAGTCCTCTGTCATGGGTGAGACGTGGACCTGCTCTCCTGTCCAGTAGCCTGACCACACACAAAGGGATCTCCTCCATGGAGATTCTAAGGACAGAGAGAAAGGCCTGGCAAGGCTGCAGAAAGGGAGGGAGGTCTCAGAACCCCACCTTCGCCCGGAACTCAGCCGGAGAGATGCTAATCCTCCAAGAGATAAGCCATCTTCTTTAAAGCCACTTAGCAAATGTCCTTCCAAACCTCACAGCTGACTTACAAAAGTAATTACCTATTTTAAATGTTAGGTCAGATTCCAGTTCATTTAACTTTTTCAGGAGTCCAGCGTGGATTTTTTCCCCTTCGGGATCTGATTTCAAACTGCTCTTATCATCATTAGCATGTTCATACCTAAAATAACATCAAACAACAGCATTTCAGCCTGAAAGATCAAATGTCTCTTCTGATACAGAATTAGAGGTGGAGTAGAAACCTCTAGATATTAGCAGGACAATGGAGTGGATCCAATGGGCAAAAGAACTACTGCCAGTGTCTCCAGACCACAAAGTTTCAGGAAGGCCACAGGTGTATAGATTGCCAGGAGTAAAGAGAAAGTCACAGGAAAGCCTTTTTTTTTTTTTTTTTTTTTTTTTCTTTTTGAGGCAGGGTCTCACTTGGTGGCCCAGGCTAGAGTGCAGTGGCATGATCTTGGCTCACTGCAACCTCCACTTCCTGGGCTCAGTTGATCCTCCCATCTAAGCTTCCTGAGTAGCTGGGACTACAGGTGTGCACCACCACCCCGGCTAACTTTTGCAATTTTGTAGAGATGGGGTTTCGCCATGTTGTCCAGGCTGGTCTCAAGCTCCTGGTGAGTGATCTATCCTCCTGTCAGCCTCCCAAAGTGCTGGGATTACAGGCAGGAGCCACCATGCCCAGCCGAAAGCCTAAGTCTTTAGTTCCATGTAAGGTCTGGAAGTCTCATGTGCAATACAAAAAGAGGTTTGCCTCACCTCTGAAGGCGAGAGAAAGCAGCCACAGGACTGCACCCACTGAACGAGAAAGGACAGGGGAGTTCTCTTTCCCCTCTTTCCCCAAGAGCTGGGTTCTTTACTGATTTGCAATTCTCTATATGCCCTGGATAGTAACCATTGTCAGTGATATATACCTGTCAGCATCTTCTCCTAGGTAGCTGAGAGTCGGCACACACAGGCAGGACATTCAGCAACTCCCCTCCCTGAGTGCCATGGTGAGCCGAATTGCCTGCTTGCACTGTGCTTTTGTAAATGCCCAGAAAACTGAGTTGCATGTTTGTTAAGTATATTGTGACTACACAGTCATCTTGGATTTCTAAGGTGGTACACAAAATGACCCACCCGTGTTCTTCATACAGAAAAGTCTCTAACATCAAGTGGCTGGCCAAGACTTTACCTGACAACCCCTATTCCAGGCCAGTTAGGGTCATCAACATATAGGAGACCTGCCGTTGCTTCCACTTCCTGCTTGAACTCTTCACGCAACTGGAGCGTAGAGCTCAGCACTGGCAGTTTGCTTTCTATGCAGGCTACGAGCTGATCCACGTCCTCTCCCCGAGTTCCTAAAACTGAAGATGTTCACAAAATGTCAGAGAATGCTCACAAGATGGCCAGTGACAAGAGGGCAGGGCTCCCTCTTCCACTACTGGGAAGGTCAAAAGCTCGAGGTACTCCAGTTACCTGGAGCCATGGAGATTAAAAAAAAAAGGCACTCAACCCAGACATGGAAGAATTAGGGTTAGAAACGACACAGCTGGCTGTAGCAGGTGTGGAGTGTTTCCCTCACAGATGTGGCCCACAATGACACACTCCAGTGTTAGAAATCACTCTTCCCACAGCAAGCCTACTTCAGGCAGGCTGGAGACATCACACCACAGGTTCAGCACAGAAAGCCAGCCACAGATTCTATACATTCCTACGACTGAGAAAGGGAAGTACTGTGGTAGGCTGGTGTCCCCACACAGGAACGGCAGGGAGATGGTGACAGTGCCGGGCCTCAGGGCTCACTGGCTTACTTTTGCAGTGTTAGAGACTAAGCCTCTAGAGCTGTGGCCAGGCAATCCTTATAGTGGCCAGTGCTTTGGGAAGCTGAGGCAGGAGGATCACTTAAGGCCAGGAGTTCAAGAGCAGCCTGGGTGACATAGTGAGACGACGTCTCTATGAAAAATTAAAAAAAAAAAAAAATAGATGTGGTGGTGCTCGCCTGTAGTCCCACCTCCTTGGGAGGCTGAGGCAGGGGACTGCTTGAGCCCAGGAGGTCGAGGTTGCAGTGAGCTATAGTCAAGACACTGCATTCCAGCCTGGGTGACAAATGAGACCTTGTTTCTAAAAAAATAATAAAAACCAAAGCACAGATCCCCAGGCTCCACTCTAGACTCTCTGGAGGTGGGCAGCCACTGGTTGTGTGTAAAGCTCCTGGGTGACTGTCATGTGCAGTGGGGAGTGAGAACCCTTGCAGTGGGGAACGGAAGATCACAAGACATCAAAATACAGGAATTCTGGCCTGGCCGACATGGCAAAACCCTGTTTCTACAAAAAATGCAAAACCTAGTCCAGTGTGGTGGCTCACACCTGTGGTCCCAACTCCTCGGGGGCTGAGGTGGGAAGATCATTTGAGCCCAGGAGGTCAAGGCTGCAGTGAGCCATGATCACACCACTGCACTCCAGCCTGGGTGACGGAGCAAGACCCTGACTCAACAGCAACAAAAAAGGAATTCAGGTGGTGACTTTTTTTTTGAGACGGAGTCTCCTCTGTCGCCCAGGCTGAAGTGTAGTGGTGTAATCTCAGCTCACTGCAACCTCTGCTTCCTGGGTTCAAGTGATTCTCCTGCCTCAGCCTCCCAAGTAGCTGGGACTATAGGCGTGTACCACCAGGCCTGGCTAAATTTTTGTCTTTTTAGTAGAGACAGGGTTTCACCATGTTGGCCAGGCTGGTCTTGAACTCCTGACCTCAGATGATCCGCCTGCCTTGGCCTCCCAAAGTGCTGGGATTACAGGCGTGAGCCACCAAGCCCAGCCAATTCAGGTGACTTCTGAATTCTCATTCTGATTCTGATACGTTACATGGGAATGCTAATCTACCTAAATTTAGCCCAAAAGAAAAGGAAATGCCCCTCCAAAAAGAGATGCTAATGACTCCAGGAGGAGAGAGTATCATAAGCGCAAGCCAATCCACCCAGCAGCCCCAGAACAAGAGCAAGGGATGTCCGGGCCTGGTTACCTGCTGCCGTCATCAAAGGGCTGAACCGCACACACGTGCCCTCGGCTTCCAGATCCATGACCGTGAGGCCACTTGCAGGCACCAGCTGCTTCAGCTGGTCTCCCAGCTGTGAGGACAAAATGAACACCCTCCTGTAACGAGGGACTCAGAAGTCTTCAGGACCCACCCTCATCCGCTCGGCCCCAGACCAAAGAGGCTTCCAGAGAACTGGTTCCTTCTCATCTTTTGACTGTCTCTGAATACTTAGAGCAGCTTTTTAAAAACAGTAAATTTTATGTTTTTTTCTTATTAATACAAGTTCATCGTAGAAAAATTTAGGAAATACAGGTAAAAAAAAAAAAAAATAACAATGACCCACAACACATTACTAAGCGACACCCACTGCTGACATGTGGTCTAACCCCAGTGTCACTTCTCTGAGTGGCAGGTGGGGTGTTGTAGTTGTTGCCATAAAACAGGCTACTCGACACTGCTTAGTAACCTGCACTGATTCATTTCGTTTATGATGACCAGTTCCCTTCTGCTTGAGACATTCAGCTCTATGGTCTCTCACAGCTGTGCTGAGCCCCAGCATGGGTGTACCAGGACTTATCCGCCAACCCTGCTAGGCTGGGCGTGTCCAGCATTGGCTAGGACCGCTGCTGACGCTGTCCCACACTGTTCACAACATGCTTCAGACTCAAATTCTAGAGTTACTATTCAGTGCCCAAAAAGCTACCAAAGCGCAGGCCTGGCTCCACACTGCCAGCTGCAGATGCTCGGCAGACTCTGCCTGGGGCTCCCGGCTGTGCTGCCCGGGCTCACCAGAACCCACCGCAGCTGCCCTGCAGCCCACATTTTGCCTGTTATCTCACAGCCTTATACGGCAGCAAGGAAAGTGAGGAAGCAATGTCGGAAGGACTTGCCAGAGGTGACCCAGCTCATGAGGTGGTAACAGAACGGGGAACAGAACCCCAGAGCAGGCCCAGCACTGGCAGGGCGGCTCCTCCTGTGGGCCTCAGTTCCCATACAGGAGCGTGCGTCACCCTCACCAGCAGGTGGGACGGTGATGGGCCAGGACCTGAAAGGAAAGGCAGGCAGCTGCCATTCTCACCCAGCGATTCAGCGCGTCACACGAGTGCCTCTCCCGGCCAACTGCCGAAGGTGTCATGGTGGGCACTGGGATAGCTTTAAACACCGGATCTGACACCAAAACACAGAAAGGGAGTCACTCCCAGAAACACAGCTGACCAAAAACAACACCCTCCCAACCCTACTTCATTCCCATCCCAATACTAGCCCGAGGGCACTGACTCGTATTACTGAATTCTCATGTATTATCTGACAGAAGGGCTACGTTTCTTTTTCCTCACGATCTATGTAACACTTGAATACATTCACATAAAACAGAATTATTGGCCGGGCGTGGTGGCTCAAGCCTGTAATCCCAGCACTTTGGGAGGCCGAGGCGGGCGGATCACGAGGTCAGGAGATCGAGACCATCCTGGCTAACATGGTGAAACCCCGTCTCTACTAAAAAAATACAAAAAACTAGCCGGGCGAGGTGGCGGGCGCCTGTAGTCCCAGCTACTCGGGAGGCTGAGGCAGGAGAATGGCGTAATCCCAGGAGGCGGAGTTTGCAGTGAGCTGAGATCTGGCCACTGCACTCCAGCCTGGGTGACAGAGCGAGACTCCTTCTCAAAAAAAAAAAAAAAAAAAAAAAAACAGAATTATTAATTTCATTTTTGAAAAGGTTTGCTTTCAAGGGATTTCAAGAGGAAACAGCAATTGTTGTAAGTTAGTAACCAGTCTCCCAAGCACCGTGTGAGGTCTGTGAGAGCCACGATCATCCAACTAGGCCTCACAGTGGGTGCCAACCCATGCCAGGCACAGAGCCCAACACTTGAGACAGAAGGCAGGTAAGGTTTCTGTCATCTTGGAGCTTACATTTTAGTTGAGGAAACGGACCATAAAGAAAGAAAATCACTCATGTGGTTGTTAGTGTCACGAGAGAAGCTGGGGGCTCTGATAGAAAATGATGGAGTCCCTCAGGCAGGATAGGCAGGGAAGGCTCTCTGAGGAGGTGGATACTTAGTAGAGACTGAAATGGTGAGGAGGAGCTGGCACCAGAAGAGAGAAATGTGTGTGAGGCAGAGGGAACACCGAGTGTTACGCCCTTGCAGTAGGAAAGGGCAGAGTGTTCCTGCAGTGCGGAAAAGACCGGTCTGACTGAGGCACAATGAACTAGAGGAAGAGTGGAAGAGGGGAAGGCAGAGGGGAAGTCGGGGCAGAGTGTGCAGGCCTCATGGGGCGTGGGAGAGCCTGGCCTTTGTTCCACTGAAACGGTAAGATACCCTTGGGCTCTGGGCACGGAAGTGACACTGATACAGGAGTGCTGGGAAGAGAAGAGCGTGGTCCCTTCAAATGACACAGAAGCAGGGAAGGGAAGTGCTGGGGAGATAAAGGCAGGTCCCTGGCGAGGGCTCCACCCCACGGACCTACGTGAGGACAGGCACTCCTGCCTTCCCCCACATGCTGCATTTCCCAAGACCACCCTGGCCCGCCACACCACCATCCTGGGCCTATAAAAACCTGAGACCCTAGTGGGCAGACCAAAGTGGCCAGATGGCAAGAGGAACACATTGGTGGAAAAAAGACACAAGGGGCTGGTCATCGAGAGCAGGTCGGCAGAAGAGCACCCCGACCGGCAAGCCAGCAGGCCATTGGCCAGCGGGATGAGGCGGGGTTTGGCCAGGGCCGCTGACTGGCCCAACTCCAAGGGAAAACTATCTCCCTTCTGGCTCCCCCATTGGCGGAGAGCTACTTCCACTCAATAAACCTTGCACTCATTCTCCAAGCCCACGTGTGATCCCATTCTTCCGGTACACCAAGGCAAGAACATGGGATACATTAATCCCTCTGTCCTTGTGATAAGGAAGGGGGTCTAACTGAGCTAAAACAAGCTGCCTACAGACGACTAAATTAAAAGAGCACACTGTAACACATGCCCACTGGGGCCTTAGGAGCTATAAAACATTCACCCCTAGATGCTGCCATGCAGTCGGAGCCCCACAGCCCGCCTGTCTGTATGCTCTCCTACAGGTTTGAGCAGCAGCGGGGCATTGAAGAAGCGAGCCACACCCCCATCACGTGCCCTGTGAGGGGGACAAGGGAACCTTTCCAGTTTCAACACCATGTGACTTCCACTTATAACCCTCACTCTGCCAGGTGGAGAATGGTCTGGAATGGGCTGTGTAGAATGTATGAAAGTCAGAAATCAGTTGAGAGGGGACAATGGCCATCCAGGTAAAAAAATAATGGTGCCCTGGACTAGATTGGTGGCACTTGGGACATTCTTTAAAGATACAGATTCCTGGGTACAACCTACTGACTCAAAATATGTGGGAAGTAAGGCCCACAAATCTTTATGTTCAAGCAACTCTTTCTCAGCCATTCCAGCACTGGTCCAGCGACTGGCATTTGGGAACCCCTGGTTTAATCACCGCAAACTATCAGCAAAATACTAAGGCATTTCGGACTGAAGTTTTCATGAACATTATTACATTTTTCTGAAATGCTGGCTGAAGATTTTTCGCAATAAAAATATTTTGAACTATTTAACTTGAAATGGTATCAAATTCAAAGCCTTTAACACAGATATGAAAATAACCCTCTTTTAAAATTCACTGACCTGAGTCTGGTAATTCCTGGAAAAATCTGAACACCACCACTGGGGAGCTGAGCTCATCCTCCACCTGGAAGAATGGAAGTCTCATATCACCAAGTAACATTAAACTCGACACCTTCAAAATGAAATGCTGAGTTCAAAAACTCGCTTAGAGATGCTCTATTTGTAAATAAACACACTAAAAAGTTCAGAGATTAATTTCAGTTGCTAGAAAAACAAAAATCAAATGTTTAGTAAAATTTTGAAAAATAACTATAAGCCAGCCCCTGAAAGCACACTGTGAATTATAAGATAGCTGACACTGGTACATTGAAATTAAAGCATGGGGAAATTTTAATAAGGGATAAACATAGGTCTAACATTAAAGATTCAAATCAGTAAGAAGCAGTGAAATTAGACTCAGTGCTGAGAGAGCCCATGCTTTCAAGAATCCCAGAAATTATGCAAGATTTATTGAAACTTAAACTTTTTTTTTTGAGATGGGGTCTTGCTATGTTGTCCAGGCTGGTCTTGAACTCTTGGCCTCAATTAATCCTCCTACTTTGGCTTTCCAAGTGATGGGATTACAGGCGTGAGACACTGTGCCTGGCCAACTAGAAGTTTTTATATTCACAGGAAAAAAGAGGGAGAAACAAGTACTTTCTTCCCCTTTGTAAAACTTTTGGAACAAGATGCAAGTCCTGCTGGAGATGTAGACAAGCACAGCTGAGAACTGGATCTGTGTATTTTCTTTTTTTTTTTTTTTTTTTTTGAGACGGAGTCTCGCTCTGTCGCCCGGGCTGGAGTGCAGTGGCCGGATCTCAGCTCACTGCAAGCTCCACCTCCCGGATTCAAGCCATTCTCCTGCCTCAGCCTCCCGAGTAGCTGGGACTACAGGCGCCCGCCACCTCACCCGGCTAGTTTTTTGTATTTTTTAGTAGAGACGGGGTTTCACCATGTTAGCCAGGATGGTCTCGATCTCCTGACCTCGTGATCCGCCCGTCTCGGCCTCCCAAAGTGCTGGGATTACAGGCTTGAGCCACCGCGCCCGGCCTGGATCTGTGTATTTTCTAATATATTTACTTATTATTAAAGACAGGCCCCAGACAACTAACTTCATTAGTGGGTTTCCTAACAGTTGAAAACATCCACTGCATTATGTATTATGATAATCCAGCAGCGAGTTCCTGTTCTGCATCAAACAGTATACCCTGACCTGGTCAAGCCATGGGGTAAGGGTACCGTAAACAGCCATGTCCTTGGCAGGCTCTGTGGTACTGCAGGGGCATGTGGGCGGTCCTGGGGGAGAAGATCTCTAAGCATCCAACAATCCCAGAACTATAGCTCTAGTCATAAAACTTCTGTTCCAAGGCTCTTTGAGTGTGATGACTCACTGGTAGGGCCTCAACAGGAAATGCTAACTTGGAAAGGCAAGAAGCAGCGGCCCAAGATCTTTTCTACTAACTTTTCAAAGGACCGTGTGGACAGGATTCAGATCAAGCAGGATGTGAATTCGAATCTGCCGGTTATTTGCGGGGCCAGTCCTGTGCTAAGTGCCTTCACATCCGCCATGTTTCACTTCCACAGACGAATAAACGTGATACTTTTAAAGGTATGGCGGGGGGGGGTGCTTCATATTTAAATAGGGGGGCAAGTTATAAGCAAGTAGGAACAAAAAGGCAACAAAATAATCCACCCATTCTCCCATCCTCAGCTAGGAGATGGCAGAGTGAGGTGAGTGCCAAGACTTCTATGAATATTATGATCATCTTTTCTTTCTTTGAACTCAGTGGTCTCAAATGTCAATGTGTGTAAGAAATACTGTACAGGGTTAGAGACACTCCTGGTTCTAGCAACGTGATAGACTGAGTGGATACTGAAGTTGTCAATTCTGAATATCTGAAATACTGGATTAAATATGACCAAGAACCAAAAAAAGGTTAAACCATGGCTGGGCTCACACACACAAAAAGGTGAATCCACAGAGGAAACAGACGACTGTCAGCTGAGTGGCAGGGGATGGGGGCATGTCTGGGGCCTGGCACTGGGCTTTCAGGGCTAGGGTCTTGGGTGTTAATGCCCAGGTGAGGGACAGTGGTGAGTCTGTATAAGGCCTTTACAAAGCTTCTATAGGAAAGACAAACAGATCTGATTTCAGATAGTAATAAGAGTGATGAAGACGACCCAAGGGATGGAGTGACATCTGACGGTGGGAGGGTATCTTAGGGTGGTCAGGAAAGGCCTTTCTGAAGAGGTGAGATCTGAATTAAGATCTGAAAGGTAAGAAACCAGTCATTAGAAGAATTGGGGCTGGGGAGGCTGGGCGCGGCTCACGCCTGTAATCCCAGCACTTTGGGAGGCTGAGGCGGGAGGATCATGGGATCAGGAGTTCAAGACCAGCTTGGCCAACATGGTGAAATCCCGTCTCTACTAAAAATACAGAAATTAGTGGGCATGGTGGCGCGTGCCTGTAATTCCAGCTACTTGGGAGGCTGAGGCAGGAGAACTGCTTGAACAGGGAGCCAGGAGGCGGAGGTTGCAGTGAGCCGAGATCGTGCCACTGCGCTCCAGCCTGGGCTACAGAGTGAGACTCCATCACAAAAAAAATAAAAAGAATTGGGGGTGAGGGGGCGGGAAACGGTGTTTCCAGGCAGAGAGAAGAGCATGTACAAAGGAGACTGTTGGGAGGGTTAAATGAAATAACGCATGTAAGGTACTTAATACCACGCATGCATTTCACAAGCAGCAGTTGGGACGGTGGTGATGACAGTGATGACGATGATGACAACGATGACTCACAGGCCCTAACACCTCATGGTGTTAGCCAATTATTGTATCCTCTACTGAGAAAACAGCCATTGGAAGAAGGGACAGAGCAGGCTTTCTGCCTGGGCCAGTGTGGCCTACAGAGATGCTCCAACACGACTGGTGATTAGCACCACTGGGTCCCCCGATTTGAGAATGAGGGAGCAGCAATGACTGAGGAAAAGCTGAGTGCACTCAGCACGGCAGGGGCAGGAAAGCAAACAGGCCCAGCACTGCCTGGATTCCTAACAGCTTGCTCAAGCGAGGCCATAATTTGCTTCTCTGTTTGCAATCAGAGGAGTCCAACCAACATACTTTCATTTGACAGTGGAGCTTACAGGCCTGGAAAGAATATGACTCAGTGTCACAGGGTCACCCTGTGGCACTGCTTAAGAGTAGGGCCCAGGCCTCTGAACTTAGATTCATCCCTTCTGCTTTTCCAGTGGTCCCCTTCCTCGTCCAAGGCTAGAACCCCCCACGGAGCTAGAACTCGGGTCAACTGGCTCCAGACTCTCACTCAGAAGGCAGAGTAGACACACCCCCTTCAACAAAACCATGCATTTTTTTTCTTCCTTGAGACAGGGTCTCTGTCACCCAGGCTGGCGTGCAGTGGCACAATCTCAGCTCACTGCAATCTCTGCCTCCCGGGTTCAAGCAATTCTTTCACCTCAGCCTCCCCAGTAGCTGGGACTACAGGTGTGTGCCACCACGCTCAGCTACTTTTTGTATTTAAACCAAACCATGTTCTAAAAGAAAAATAAACTCTACTGACTTGAACCCCAAATACGCTCAAATGTTAGTTGTAAACTTAAGCATACCTTGCAGAATTGTCAAAGAAACACTCAAGTGAACCTATTTAAATCGGAATTTGACATATATTTCCTGAAGTTCTAAAATACAATGAAGCAAAACACAAAAACAATCAAACCTGAACTGATCCTCATTCTCTCCTAAATCCTTATTTCCTTGTTTAGTTATGCCTAGGGAGCAACCTCTGTTGGATTCACTTCAGGAAGGTATCAGAAGACAAGAGCAGGGCCATTTCCTTTTCCCTTTCTCCCCCTTCATGCAAATGAAAACTGATGGCAGAAGGTTTCAGAAAGAGAAGCCCAAAGCATTCTGAGGCACACAGTGAGTTTTCATTTTGGGAAGATGAGTGTGCTCAAGGCCTTGGGCAGCTGAACTCAATGGTGTTCATCTTTGTGCAATTCTGAACTTTAACACAATAAATGAAGTCTACGAAAAGCACCGTAGGAATTAAACATTGTATGGTTCAAATTTCTTCGCTTCAGGCTCACTGCATAAATATAGGCAGTTTATTGTTGTTGTTGTTGTTTTTACCCGAGCTGACACAACTCCACTGAAATGTGGAGAAAATCATTCTAAAGTTCTAAAATCATTCTAAGTTGCCGAAGTTTAAAAAAAGTTACGTTTTCAAAACATATGAAATTATATACTATACCAAGATTTTGATGTAATTCACTTTCTTCAAATTTTCCTGCAACCGTTGACTCTGCAAATGACAAAAAATAGCACGTGTAATTAGACGGACACGGGATATGAAGAAGTGGTTTTCACCAGGGGCTATGGAGGTCTGTGAACATGGATGTCAGGCAAAGTCACCTGCGACTTGGTGGTTTCTAAGTTCAGCCACCCGTTTTTGTATTTCAACATCTGTAAATATTCAACAATGTTTCATTTAAAAGTTACACTAGTAATTCAAGAAAAGCAGTTTCTAGTAAGACACAGAAATCTGTAGTATTTGCAGTGTAAGTCTTTCATTCAAAAGCTACTGAGTATAAACACGTGCAAGGCACAGTACCAAACACTGGGGGAGACCAATGACAAATGAGAAGACACAGCGCACTCAAGAGCTGGTGATAAGAGCATGATGCTGCCACTTACCACCTGTAGGACCACGGGTAAGTCACTTCATCTGCCAGTCACCAGCTATTTAACCTGTCTGTGCTTCAGTTCCCTCAATTATAAAATGGGGAGGACAGTATGTATCTCACGTAGCTGTGAGGATTAAATGAGTTGATATGCAATACAAGTGCTTAGGAACGCGGTCTAGAATGTAGTGTCACTAGACTAATGTCTCAATCCCAGGTCCCTCATCACTAATCGTATCTAACTCATGGGATTGGAGTACATTAATTAAACAGATACTCACTGAGTACTGGACAGTAGAAAGCCCCTCAAGAAATTCCTTTTTTTCTTCAAGAAAATTAATTCTGAATACACTGACATGAGTGGAACTTACATTCTAGTGAAGCTGCAGGATCAAATGAGATGATGCATGGAAGTACTTCGTGGTGCCTGACACTGAGGTGTCAATAACTACTGAAGAAGAGAAACAAGAGAAGGAAGAGGAGGATGAGGAGGCGAATGCTGATTTGCGCTCTCAGGAAATGCACGCTCCACTGTGGACTATAAGGCATGGCTATATACAGATGACCATGTCTGCCAAATGTCCATGCAGTTTAACACATGCATTTAGCCTGTGAGTCGGCAGCAGGACAGCATTCAAATCCTCAGAAGCATACGGTTCTGCCTGCAGGAAGATGCCAGAGCTGTGCTCACCTCAAGGGTTTGGTAGTTAATGGCATCATTCTGCACTCCATAGCCAAGGGGAATTGAAAAAATCTCCAAGTACCTAAACCGTCTCTAAATTAAGTTATTAAGGCTTCTCTTTCCTAAGAACCACATCTCAAGAAGTGAGCTAACGGCACAGTGAGACACTTTTCAAAAAATGCACCACTTTTGTAAACATAATAAGCATCAATCTTTTTTTTTTTTTTTTTTTGAGACAGGGTCCTACTCTATCGCCTAGGCTGGAGTGGAGTAGTGCAGTAGTGCTATTTGGGCTCACTGCAACCTTGACTGCCTGGGCTCAAGTGATCTTCCCACGTCAGCCTCCTGAGTAGCTGGGTTTGCACCAATACAGCTGGCTAATTTTTGTATTTTTTGTAGAGACAAGATTTCGCCATGTTGCCCAGGCTGGTCTTGAACTCTGGGGCTTCAGTGATCCACCTGCCTGTGCCTCCCAAAGTGCTGGGATTAGAGGCATGAGCCATTGCACCCAGCCCAGAGGATAAATCTTAAAACTATTGAACTATCCTAACATATGATGAATAAATGGACTACTGCTAGAGCACTATGAAAATACTTGTTTTTCGTGTGTGTGTATGTGTGTGTGTTTTAGATGGAGTCACCCAGCCTGAAGTGCAGTGGCACGACCTTGGCTAACTGCAACCTCCACCTCCCAAGTTCGAGCAATTCTCCCTGCCTCAGCCTCCTGAGGAGCTGGGACTACAGGTGCCTGCCACCATGCCTGGCTAATTTTTGTGTATTTAGTAGAGACGGGGGGGTCTCACCATGTTGGCCAGGCCAGTCTCAAACTCCTGACCTCAGGTGATCCGCCCACCTCAGCCTCCCAAAGTGCTGGGATTACAGGTGTGAGCCACCGCACCCGGCCACTTATTTTTCTTAAATACAGAAATGATACTTGAGGAAGTGCCAACTCCCCAAGAATATATTTAAAACAAAGATTTCAACCCACATGCATAATTTACTATGTGAACAGATACTACAGAAAGAGCTCTACCTGTATTCATTCCTCGAGCCATCCTGGCAATCCTGTGTCATATATTTCACAGTTAAGAAAATGGAGGTGATGCACTTCTGAGCTTAGGTAGGGCTCAGCTCTAACCCTGAGTAAATATGACCTTGGTGTTTTTCTTTTTTTTTTTTTTTTTTTTTTGAGACAGAGTCTCACTCTGTCGCCCAGGCTGGAGTGCGGTGGCGCGATCTCGGCTCACTGCAAGCTCCACCTCGCGGGTTCATGCCGTTCTCCTGCCTCAGCCTCCCGAGCAGCTGGGACTACAGGCACCTGCCACCACACCCGGCTAATTTTTTGTATTTTTAGTAGAGACGGGGTTTCACCATGTTAACCAGGATGGTCTCGATCTCCTGACCTCGTGATCTACCCGCTTCAGCCTCCCAAAGTGCTGGGATTACAGGCGTGAGCCACCGCGCCCGGCCTGTTTTTTTGCTTTCTAAATGCTATGATCTGAATATTTATGTCCCCACAAAATTCCTTTGTTGAAACTTAATCCCGGCCGGGCGCGGTGGCTCAAGCCTGTAATCCCAGCACTTTGGGAGGCCGAGACGGGCGGATCACAAGGTCAGGAGATCGAGACCATCCTGGCGAACACAGTGAAACCCCGTCTCTACTAAAAATACAAAAAATTAGCCGGGCGAGGTGGCGGGCGCCTGTAGTCCCAGCTACTTGGGAGGCTGAGGCAGGAGAATGGCGTGAACCCAGGAGGCGGAGCTTGCAGTGAGCGGAGATCACGCCACTGCACTCCAGCCTGGGCGACAGAGCAAGACTCCGCCTCAAAAAAAAAAAAAAAAAAAAAAAAAAAAAAGAAACTTAATCCCAAATGAGTTGAGGCCTTTGGGAGGTGATTAGGGTGGGGATGAGGATGGAACCCTCATGAACAGGATTAGTGACCTTCCGAAAGAGGCTCAAGGGGCTGTGTTCACCCCTTCTGCCATGTGAGGCCACATGCAAGGCACTATCTATGAGGAACCGGCCCTCACCAGACACGGAATCTCCTGGCACCTTGATCTGAGACTTCTCACGTCCAGAACTGTAAGCAATAAATGTCTGTTGTTTATAAGTTACCCAGTCTAAGGTATTTTGTTATAGAAGGTTGGTCTAAAACACTGAAATATGGCATAATTATGTATTTTTCACAATTAGAACACACCTAAAATGGAGAGAGAATTAGAATTGTCCCCAAGAGCCCTGCAATTTGGGAACCCAAGCCAGCTGGTTTTCAAAATATCCATGCCCTCCATAACCACCCTGTCACCTTCCCATTCCTTCGCTGTAGTCAGTCAATTAACCCACCCCTCCACCTTTTGCACCCTTCTCCACTCCTTGGAAGTCATCTGTGACTTCTTTTCTGATCCCATGCTGACAATGGTGTTCCTTTTCATCTGATTTCATCGGCACACAAATGCTGGGACAGACAACCCAGCACTTTCTCCCAGAACTTTGAACAAGAAAGATTTACATGCAGGGCAGTTAGTCACTGGCTCACAAGACAGTCAATCCAGACAACAACATTCTGGATGGAAGGTACAGAAATGAGACGTTTCTCTGTCTCTGCTGTGGCCAAAGAGTCTTTCATTTAAATGTCAGGCTTCTACTCACCAGTTGACAGGCATGCTTGATCCTCTCCACAATCCCATCAAGTCCCAAGTATTGTAAAGACAACCACAGAGGGAGGGCACGGAGTTTGTCTGCGGGCTTATTTGATGTAAGACCAGCAACTAAAGTCTAAAAAAGTCAAAAGAGGTTTATTAATCAAAGCCATTGCAATCTCATAATAGAACCAGCTACCATTTGCTACCACTTAGTATGGGCGAGATGCCATACTAGTCACTTGGCTTACATTTTCCATTTGATCTTTCAACAACTCTAAGAGCTAAGTATTCTAGGTAATCACTCAGAGACCTCGGTTTGTCCAAGGGTTCACAGCTCAGGAGTGGCAAAGCCAGGAAAAGCCAGTAGAAAACCCAGATGGGTCACATCCCAGAACCTAGGAGACTCCCCACTTCGAAGGTAGCTCTGAGCATCCTCAAACGCCTGGCCATTATTTGCTGAGCAAGACAGCAGACAGTGTTTTAGTAGAAATCACTTAAACCTTATTTTGCATGCTGACTTATATTATCAAGAACCATACAATTTTTTTTTTCTTTTTTGTGACAGGATTTTGTTTTCACTCTATTGCCCAGGCTGGAGTGCAGTGGTGTGACCATAGCTCACTGCAGCCTTGATCTCCAGGGCTCAATCAGCCCTCCCACATTAGCCTCCTGAGTAGCTGGGACTACAGGCTCACACCACCATGCCTAGCTAATTCTTTAGTATTTTTCTATAGAGATGGGGTTTCGCCATGCTGCCCAGGCTGGTCTCAAATTCGGGCTCAAACAATCTGCCTGCCTCAGCCTCCCAAAGTGCTGGGATTACAGGCATGAGCCACCATGCCTAGCCCACAACTACAATTAAAAAAAAAAAAAATGTGGTCGGGTGCAGAGGCTCACACCTGTAATCCCAGCACTTTGGGAGGCTGAGGCAGGCAGATCACCTGAGATCGGGAGTCCAAGACCAGCCTGATCAACATGGTAAAATCCTATCTCTACTAAAAATACAAAATAAGCCAGACGTGGTGGCACGTGCCTGTAATCCCAGCTACTTGGGAGGCTGAGGCAAGAGAATCACCTGAACCGAGGAGGTGGAGGTTGCAGTGAGCCAAGATCATCTCACCATCACACTCCAGCCTCGGTGACAGAGCGAGACTCCGTATCAAAAAAAAAAAAGTTACAACCTATTGGACAATGTGGATCAGGAGGCTAAAAATTCCCCCACTCAGTCATTCCACATCTGGGAACCTATTATACGGAAATAATGAGAAACACAGAAAGACGTTCACTGCTTCGTTATTTCAGTAACAGAATCTGAAAACGTCCTGTAAGTTCATAAATGGAGAATAATTAAATTGTGACAGAATATTAGGCAACCATAAAATGTCACTAAAAAAAGTCTCACAAGTTACTCTTTAAAAAAAATGAAATAGAAGTGAAATTATGGGTATTTTTCACTTTTTCTTGTATTTTTCTGTATTTTGCCCCCAAAGCCAGTAATGTGTATTAGCCACACCCACTCCCTCCCCAGGGAGGGGAAACTGACCAAGGCAGGGTCATCGTGTTTATACAGTGTCACTGCAGGAACAGCTGGCAAACCCAGCCACGGGCCAGGAGTCATCGTCATGCTATCGCATTTGGTTGCAGCCTACCAAAACAAGAACAACTCTTCATTAGATGATCAGCATACACAAACCCAACATCCTCTTCCATTCATAAAAACTGTGAAGAGCTATGAGGGACTGAGTGATTTTAAATTCCTTCTTAAAAACACCAATATTCAGTAAATCAACAACATACCAGCACTGATGAGGAGACATAACCCAGAGCCAATGTTGCCAGATTCACACTGGAAGAAAAAACACCAGCCTAAGAACTAATTAATGTTGCTTATTCACTATGTACTTAAAAAAATAAAGGTTGTGCTGTTGCAAGTTGACACTTAAATATCTTTTAAATGTGTTACTAGCTTTTATAACAGCAAGAGAAGATGTGCTTTACACAAATGAAGGAAAATCCTGAAAACGCACTTTAATAAAAATGTGTCTCAGGAACTATCCCTGCTCATTTAGTATAATGGGAGTATTATTCTCTTTCATGGATCTCATTTTCCAGTTATCATTCTTTACTTACGGATCAAAAAGAAACCTCCCTGTATGATGTGGTGGATATGGGCTACTCTGGCTGCCCACATCGGTTCCCCCTGCTTCTCTTAATGGCCCTCCAACAGCCTTCTGGGGCGCCACCCCCATTTCCTCCAGCAGAACATGAGCTTTGTGGGGAGGAGACACCACTATCTGCTCCAGAGGAGGGCAAAGAACCTGAACTATCAGAGGATTACTTCTCGCTGGCCACAGTGGCTGGTTCAATATGAGACTTGTTAGGACTTCCAGCTGACCACGAAGCTGGAAAGAAGGCTGGAGTTTCTGCAGCTACTTTGCACTGTAACAGGAGGAACTGTCCACAGAGAGAGGAAACCAAGCCCAGTGCCTGTAACTGGGGGAGCAGAGGTGGGAGTAAGACACTGAATCCTGGTTGATGTCGTGCCTGAGGCAGTCCTGGCACTGCTCTTCGTAGTTACGTGAGCCAATAAGGTCTCTTTCGGCTTAAGCCAATTTGGGTTATTTTGTGATCTGTGACCCAAAGAGCCCTTCGTGATAAATGTCCCCAAAATGACAGCCTGGATGTCCAGTCCTCATGAGGACTCTGCAGGCCCGAATGGAGCCACCAGCCTGACCGCCAGCTTACCCCTCCACATGAAGCCATATGCCATACTGCTCACAGAGTTCTTTCAATCTCCCAATCTTGTCTGTGTGTCCTACTGCTGCAGTTCCTAGGATAAAACAAATCAGGGCATTAAAAGGAACAAATGTTTTCTAAGGCTACTTAAGCACTTTTATACACACTATCGCCCTAGGAGGGAAGTGACTTATTTTATTGAGATTTTCTTTGTGGAAGGACTTAAAATCAGTGTCTGCAAGTTGATTTATTACAAGCTTTGAGGAGCATGTAAACTCTATTACATGTATCTAATTATGTTATTAAAATCTTTTATATACTTATTTTCTATCTACTTGATCTGCTGACTCATGAGAAATATATTCAAATCTCCCACTAAGACTGTGGTTTGTCAACATATACTTGTGTTCTGTCAGACTTTTCCTTTAGCTTTCCTTTATATATTTTAAGGTTACGTTCACAAGCACTCATAACTGTTATTTCATTTTTTTTTGAGATGGAGTCTCACTGTCGCCCAGGCTGGAGTGGCATGATCTCAGCTCTGCAGCCTCCACCTCCCACGTTCAAGCGATTCTCCTTGCCTCAGCCTCCCAAGTAGCTGGGATTACAGGCACCCGCCACCACGCCCAGCTTATTTTTTTGTATTTTTGGTAGAGATGGGGTTTCACTATGTTGGCCAGGCTGTTCTCCAACTCCTGACCTCCTGATCTGCCTGCCTCGGCCTCCCAAAGTGCTGGGATTACAGGCATAAGCCACCGTGCCCAGCAGGTATAACTGTTATTTCTTTTAGGAGATTACATCTTTCATCAATATGAAGTCTGTTTTATCCCACACTAATATTGCTATGGTACTTTCATTTTGTCAGCATTTGTCCAACATGAACTTTTCTACGTTTTTATTTTATTGTCACTTCCTGGATTATTTTGATTTAGATATGCCCTTTATAAAAATCATATAGGTGGGCTCATGTCTATAATCCCAGCACTTGGGGGCCTAGGCAGGCGGATCACGAGGTCAGGAGATCGAGACCATCCTGGCTAACACAGTGAAACCCCGTCTCTACTAAAAATACAAGAACAAAATTAGCCAGGCGTGGTGGTGGGCGTGAACCCGGGAGGCGGAGCGTGCTGTGAGCCAAGATCGCACCACTGCACTCCAGTCTGGGCGACAGAGTGAGATTCCATCTCAAAAAACAAACAAAAAAAACCATACAGATGAATTTGGTTTTTTTCTACCCAGGTTCTTTGTAATACAGAACGTGCATTCTGAAGCCAGCTTAAGCATATTAAGCACTTTCAGCCACTCCCTTGGTAACTGATTACACTACCGATTTTGCTGGGGAGATCCCTTTTCAGAGAGAGCTTAGGTAAAACGTGGAGTCAGGCATTCCCCCAACCATCCTAAATTTCCAGTTAGCAGCAAGCCAACTAATAAGATTTCAAACCCTCACCAACGCCCTCAACAAACACAGCTAAAGAAAGTGGTTCTTTTGTAAGGTCTATGCCAGGAAAATGGCTGAAAACTTTTTTCCCTCACACCTAAATCTACCTCAAATTAAAAAAAAAAAAAAAAAAAAAAAATCTTAACAGACACATTTAGTTTAGCTGAAACAAGATCAAACGTCAATGCATGGGCTGTGCCACAGGCTCTTCCGGCAAAATAAAAGCATACTGCTGTGTGTTAGTGCCTGGGTCGCATTCAGATTCTCTTTTTATATTTCTTGGCAATATCTGGTGACTAAACCTTGAGATGTGTCTTCTGGCACCTGCAACATAGTAACACTGGCAAGTCACTCAGTCACATGCAAACTGCAGCCCCTCCAGTTTATCACGTGATTTATTATGGGTGAATTTGTGTTTTTAAACAACAATAAGGCAGGAAGTAATGGTTTTCCTGCTGGCAATAAAGTGAATACTTATGTGGTTTTTCTATTTTGTCTTTTTTTTTTTTTTTTTGAGACAGAGTCTTGCCCTGTTGCCCAGGCTAGAGTGCAGTGGTGCGATCACAGCTCACTGCAATCTCCACCTCCTGGGTTCAAGTTACTCTCCCGCCTCAGGCTCCTAAGTAGCTGGGATTACAGGCACCCACCACCTCAACCGGCTAATTTTTATATTTTTAGTAGAGACAGGGTTTCACCATTTTGGCCAGGCTGCTCTCGAACTCCTGACCTCAGGTGATCTTCCTGCCTTGGCCTCTCAAAGTACTGGGATTACAGGCATAAGCCACCGTACCCAGCTTAAATAAGCAGTTTTACTGTAGTTTTTTTTTTTTTGAGACAGTCTCGCTCTGTCGTCCAGGCTAGAGTGCAGTGGTGGGATCTTGGCTCACTGCAACCTCCGCCTCCCCAGGTTCAGGCGATTCTCCTGCCTCAGCCTCCTGAGTAGCTGGGACTACAGGTGCGCACCACCACAACTGGCTAATTTTTGTATTTTTAGTAGAGACGGGGTTTCACCATATTGGTCAGGCTGATCTTGAATTCCTGACCTTGTGATCCGCCTGCCT
This sequence comes from Rhinopithecus roxellana, assembly GCF_007565055.1. Lineage (NCBI taxonomy): Eukaryota > Metazoa > Chordata > Mammalia > Primates > Cercopithecidae > Rhinopithecus > Rhinopithecus roxellana. The sequence continues at coordinate 73,347,397 of NC_044568.1, read as the reverse complement.
CAGCCTCCCAAAGTGCTGGGACTACAGGCATGAGCTGCCAAGCCTGGCCTACTGCAGTATGATTTACATGCAATAAAACTCACTCATGTAAGTACAAAGTCCAATGAGTTTTGACAAATATATAGAGCATGTAACCACCAATATAATCAAGATTTAGAATACTTCCACCAACCCCCAAATCCCGTCAACCCTACTATAATTACCCTTTCCCCGACTCCTCACTGCCTGGAAAATCCTGATCTGCTCTGTCACTGTAGTTTTTTGCCTTTTTTTTTTCTTTTTTTTTTTCTTTTTTTTTTTTTGAGATGGAGTCTCCCTCTGTCGCCCAGGCTGGAGTGCAGTGGCCGGATCTCAGCTCACTGCAAGCTCCGCCGCCCGAGTTTACGCCATTCTCCTGCCTCAGCCTCCCAAGTAGCTGGGACTACAGGCGCCCGCCACCTTGCCCGGCTAATTTTTTGTATTTTTTAGTAGAGACGGGGTTTCACCGTGTTAGCCAGGATGGTCTCGATCTCCTGACCTCGTGATCCGCCCGTCTCGGCCTCCCAAAGTGCTGGGATTACAGGCTTGAGCCACCGCACCTGGCCTTTTTTTCTTTTTTAAAAACAGAGTCTCACTCTGTCGCCCAGGCTGAAGTGCAATGGCACAGTCTCGGCTCATTGCAAGCTCTGCCTCCTGGGTTCACTCCATTTTCCTGCCTCAGCCTCCCGAGTAGCTGGGACTACAGGCACCCGCCACCACGCTCGGCTAATTTATTATTATTATTTTATTATTATTTTTTTTAATACAGACAGAGTCTCACTCTGTCACCCAGGCTGGAGTGCAGTGGCACGATCTCATCTCACTGCAACCTCTGCCTCCCAAGTTCATGCCATTCTCCTGCCTCAGTCTCCTGAGTAGCTGGGACTACAGGCACTCGCCACCACGCCCAGCATATTTTTTTTGTATTTTTAGTGGAGACAGGGTTTCACCGTGTTAGCCAGGATGGTCTCAATCTCCTGACCTTGTAATCCACCCACCTCGGCCTCACAAAGTGCTGGGATTAGAAGCATGAGTCACCATGCCCGGCCTAGTTTTGCCTTTTATAGAATTTCTTATCAGTGGAATCATCCATTATTGTAACTTTTGTAGAATTTCTTATCAGTGGAATCATTCATTATTGTAACTTTTGAGTCTGGCTTTTTGTATATGCTTTTGAAATTCATTCACGGTAATATGTATATCAGTAGCTCTATTTACTGCTTAGTTGTCCATGAGCTGAACATAGCACCATTTGTTTATCTGTTTATCCATTTACCAGGTGAAGACATTGGGGTTATTTCAATTCTGAACATTTGCATGCAAGTCTTCTTTTTTTTTTGAGGCGGAGTCTCGCTCTGTCGCCCAGGCTGGAGTGCAATGGCCGGATCTCAGCTCACTGCAAGCTCTGCCTCCCGGGTTTACGCCATTCTCCCGCCTCAGCCTCCCGAGTAGCTGGGACTACAGGCGCCCGCCACCTCGCCCGGCCAGTTTTTTGTATTTTTTAGTAGAGACGGGGTTTCACGGTGTTCGCCAGGATGGTCTCGATCTCCTGACCTCGTGATCTGGCCGTCTTGGCCTCCCAAAGTGCTGGGCTTACAGGCTTGAGCCACCGCGCCCGGCCTTTTTATTTTTTTTAAGAAAGGGTCTCACACTGTCACCTAGGCTGGGGTATGGTAGTGCAATCTTGGCTCACTGCAACTGCAACTTCTCTCTCCTGGGCTCAAGCCAATCTCCCACCACAGCCTCTCCAGTACCTGGGACTATAGGTGCACACCACCACACCTGGCTACTGTTTAGTACTTTTTGTAGAAATTTCCTAGGGGTTTCGCCATGTTGCCCAGGCTGGTCTCGAACACCTGAGGGCAAGCGATCTTGCTGTCTCAACCTCCCAAAGTGCTGGGATTACAAGCATGAGCCACCTGTAATTTCTCCATTCTAACAGACATGTAGTAATGGCTCATGGTGATCTTAATTTGCATTTCACTAATGACTAATGATGTTAAACATCTTTTCAAGTGCTATACATTTTCATTTTCTTTGATAAAGTATGTGCTCAAATCTTCTGTTCATTGAAAAAATTGTATTGTAGGCCGGGCACAGTGGCTCACACCTGTAATCCTGGCACTTTGGGAGGCCAAGGCAGATGGATCACCTGAGGTCAGGAGTTCAAGACCAGCCTGGCCAACACAGTGAAACCCCATCTCCACTAAAAATACAAAAAAAATTAGCTAGGTGTGGTGGCGCATGCCTGTAATCCCAGCTACTTGGGAGGCTAAAGCAGAAGAATCGCTGGAACCCGGGAGGTGGAGGTTGCAGTGAGCCAAGATTGCATCACTGCACTCCAGTCTGGGAAACAGAATGAGACTCCATCTCAAAAAAAAAAAAAAAAAATTGGCTGGGCGCGGTGGCTCAAGCCTGTAATCCCAGCACTTTGGGAGGCCGAGACGGGCGGATCACGAGGTCAGGAGATCGAGACCATCCTGGCTAACACGGTGAAACCCCGTCTCTACTAAAAATACAAAAAACTAGCCGGGCGAGGTGGCGGGCGCCTGTAGTCCCAGCAACTCGGGAGGCTGAGGCAGGAGAATGGCGTAAATCTGGGAGGCGGAGCTTGCAGTGAGCTGAGATCCGGCCACTGCACTCCAGCCCGGGCGACAGAGCAAGACTCCGTCTCAAAAAAAAAAAAGAAAAAAAAAATTGTATTGCTAGTCTCCTTATTGAGTTGTAACAGTTCTTTATATATTTTGGATACAAGTTCTTTGTCAAACAAATGTTTTGTAGCCTCTTGGGAAAAGAATGAAAAAGAAATTTTAAAAGAAGACAGGCCTGGGACAGTGGTTAGCTGGGTGTGGTGGCTCACGCCTGTAATCCCATTACTTTGGGAGACCAAGGCAGGTGGATCACCTGAGGTCAGGAGTTTGAGACCAGCCTGGCCAACATGGCGAAATCCCATCTCTACTAAAAATACAAAAATATTTTGTGTTTTACAGGCGTGGTGGTGTGCGCCTGTAATCCCAGCTACTTGGGAGGCTGAGGCAGGCGAATCGCTTGAACCTGGGAGGTGGAGGTTGCAGTGAGCCAAGGTTGCACCACTGCACCCCAGCCTGGGCAGCAGAGCAAAACTCCATATCAAAAAAAATTAAAAGGCCGGGCGCGGTGGCTCAAGCCTGTAATCCCAGCACTTTGGGAGGCCGAGACGGGCAGATCACGAGGTCAGGAGATCGAGACCATCCTGGCTAACATGGTGAAACCCCGTCTCTACTAAAAATACAAAAAACTAGCCGGGCGACGTGGCGGGCGCCTGTAGTCCCAGCTACTTGGGAGGCTGAGGCAGGAGAATGGCGTGAACCCGGGAGGCGGAGCTTGCAGTGAGCTGAGATCCGGCCACTGCACTCCAGCCTGGGCGGCAGAGCGAGACTCCGTCTCAAAAAAAAAAAAAAATAAATAAATAAATAAATAAAAAATAAATAAAAATTAAAAAGACAAAAAAAAAGAGAAATAAAAAAATGTTTCACAAATATTTCTCCCAGTCTGTAACTTACCTTTCATCTTACTAGGGGCTTTCAAACAGTGAATGCTTTTAATTTTTGATAAAGTACAATTTATGGTTCACATATTCTATGTCCTAAGAAATGTAACCTAAGGTCACAAAGATCTCCTGTATTTTCTTCAAGACATTTTATTGTCTTAGGTCTATGCTTAGGTTGATAAACCATTTATAGTTAATATTTATATAGAGAGAGAATAAGATAAGGGTTAAGATTCAGTTGTTTTCCATATGGATATCCAAGCTCTAAGACCACTGATGGAAAAAGATTGTCCTTTCTCCCTTGAATTACCTGGGCATCTGTAAAAACCTAAAGTGGGCCGGGCGCGGTGGCTCAAGCCTGACTTGAGCGAGACTCCGTCTCAAAAAAAAAAAAAAAAAAAAAAAAAAAAACCTAAAGTGACCATATATGTCACATGAGTCTCTTTCTGAATTCCCTATTTTCTTTGGCCAACCTCACACAGTCTTACTTGTAGCTTCATAGGAAGTGTTGAAGTATGACAAGATAAGTCTTCCAATTTTGTTCTTTTTCAAAATTCTTTGGGCTATTCCTAGATCCCTTGTATTTCTATATAAACTCTAGGATTAGCTCATCAATTTCTATAAGAAATTGTAGCCTGTTGAGATTTTAAGAGGGACTGAGTTGAATCTATAGATTAGTTTGGGAAGAACTGACCTAATACTTAGTCTTTCAACTCATGTGTATGGCATATCGTTTTTGGGTCTTCTTGAATTTCTCTCAGTAACATTCTTAGTTTTCAATGTATAGATCTTGCATATATTTTGTTAAATTTACTCATAAATTTTTCATGTTTTTTGATCCTACTATAAATGACATTTAAAATTCAATTTCCAATTATTCGTTGCTAGTATATAAAAATCCAGAAAATGGTTTAGATTTGATAATTAGTTCCAGTAGTTTTTCTTTAGTTTTCTATCTATACAATCATGCCTGCAAATAAAGTTTTACTTCTTCCTTTCTAATCTATATGTCAGTCTTTTTTTTAACCTTATTGCACTGTCTTAGATTTCAAGTATGATGCTGAAAACGATAAATGGAGCAGAAAGTGGTAGTTGCTCTGCCGCCTACAAGGCAGATATTTAAGTGTGACATTTAATGTATTTTCTTTTTTTTTTTCTTTTTTGAGACAGAGTCTCGCTCTGTCGCCCAGGCTGGAGTGCAGTGGCCAGATCTCAGTTCACTGCAAGCTCCGCCTCCTGGGTTTACGCCATTCTCCTGCCTCAGCCTCCCGAGTAGCTGGGACTACAGGCACCCGCCACCTCGCCCAGCTAGCTTTTTGTATTTTTTAAGTAGAGACGGGGTTTCACTGTGTTAGCCAGGATGGTCTCGATCTCCTGACCTCGTGATCTGCCTGTCTCGGCCTCCCAAAGTGCTGGGATTACAGGCTTGAGCCACCGCGCCCGGCCTAATGTATTTTCTTGTTTAATTTTTACAACAGTCTTACAATGTCAGTACAATTATTTTTATTTATTTATTGAGATGGGGTCTTGCTGTGTTACCCAGGCTGGTATTGAACTTCTGGGCTTAAGCCAACATCTTGCTTGTCTCCTGAGTAGGGGGACTATAGGCACGTGCCACCACACCTGGCTTAAATGTGTCATTTAAAAATTCAGGCCAGGCACAGTGGCTCATGCCTGTAATCCCAGCAATTTGGGAGGCTGAGGTAGGCGGATCACCTGAGGTCAGGAGTTCGAGACCAGCCTGGCCAACATAGTGAAACCCTGTCTCTACTAAAAATACAAGAAATTAGCCAGATGTGGTACCACGCACCTGTATTCCCAGCAACTCAGGAGGTTGAGGCAGGAGAAACACTTGAGCCTGGGAGGCAGAGATTGCAGTGAGGTGAGATTCTGCCACTGCACTCCAGCCTGGGCAACAGAGTGAGACTGTCTCAAAAAAATAAAATAAAATTCAGTTTAGAACAGAGAAAGGAAGTACATGAAGGAGAAGATAGAGAAGCATTTGCAATCTAAATGAAAAAGTATACACACACATAAAATAACTTCCAAAACAAACCAACGATTAAAGAAAATCTAACGAGCCAACTTCACTCTTACAGTTTTTGCTACAATGTGGATACGGACTATCTTAAACATGTGGCACATACACATTTCTTAAGACTTTATCTTTTATAGGCTGAGGACTTAGCCTCACTCCTATATATTCAAAATGGTAGATTCAGCATCATGCTACCTGCATTTGCGACAAGCAACAGGGGCAGTCTTCCACGCTCTATGTCATCTTTAATCATTTTCTCCAGGAAGGCAACATCCTGGAACCAAAACAAACCATTAAAAAATGAGGCGCCTAGTATAAAAGCTATAAAATGAAAAATTATTACTTACAAAAGAAGCAGATAACTCTCAAAAGTAATGTCAAATCAATTCTTACTCTTGACAATTTTTCTGTTTTCTCTCATCATAGATGTGAAAATCAAATAGTTTTCCTTGAAGACTAGAAAAATCAGTTAAACAAGATTAAAGGTAAAAACTGTACATATGCAAGAACATTTCTTTGGTTTTAAACATTTACATTTAAATGAAATGTTCTCTCAACTCCCCTATAACAGCCAAGAATGTATCTCTACTACTACTCATTGACGTACCTGAACTAGAAAATAAAACTACCTTGAAAAAAGAAATACAAAACTCTAAAATCCATCCCTTCCCTTCATTTTCCTTTCGGAATCATTAAGGAGAGATAAGCATTAAGGAAAATAAGCAGAACTCAATCCCACGGTGACAATGAAGAACCTCATTTTCAAAATCTGCCCATTCATAAATCCAGGCAACAGTGCTAACTCATTAAAAGTACTAGCTTTAGAAGAAATTTCTGGTGCTTAATTGAGCTGCTATGTTTCTACTTAAAGCAGGTGATACAGTAATTACAAGACTCCTTTTTTAAGCCAGGTGCTCCTGACCTATATACCAACCAACCTTCATGGACATTCACATATTAACAGAAGCATATATTACACAATGCAAGGATCCAAGCAATACATGAGTAAGCTACTAATTATCTGGAGGCCAGCAAACAGAACTTCAATTGAAAGGCAGTTTCAAAACACAATCCCACATGATTTTACAAACCAGAAGTAAAACTCACCATCTGATGCTGGGATCCAAACATAGTGTTACAGGGTACACGGCACAAGCAGGGGAAGGGCAAGCCGAGCTGCAGGAAGAAACACATGACTTGACAAGAAAGCTCTCTGCACCATTCACTTCAGATTGTGAAAGGCTGTGGCTCTAAGACAAGCCATGATTATTCTAAGAAATCTCTCTCCTTAGGAACTCTTAATATTATAAATCGACGTAAAAGTACATTTAGAAAGCCAAGCCAAAAAAAAAAAAAAAAAAAAAAGGTGAATTTCCAAGTGCCTTATAAGAGGATATAATGTAAAATTTTCTAAATGAGTCAAGTTACTATCTTTGGTATATTCTAGAATATACCAGAAATACTTCGGCAAACATGGAAACAACTGGGCCGTGAGCATTTTCGTGGGGGTAATTTTGGATTCTTTCTCCAAGTATTACTGGTAAATAACACCAGCTGAAGGTATTCAAAGAACAGTATCTTATTTTTGGGTCCACCCACATCTAAAAAGTAATAAATATGGATTAGCAGATGCACATTTCTCAAGAGAAGTGAAGTCAGTGTTATGCACAGACACAGTGATTGTCAACTTAATTTTATATTCTTAATGTTTAGCTTCCAAGTCCTTGAGGAGTTTACACTTTTAGGAATTGTAAACAGTTGCAACATATTGTTCTGTATGACTAAGACTTGGTAGCTTTCAGAGACCAAAAATTTAATAAGCACATTTTTCTCCTTAAAGGATTAAAAATTATGAATGTGACACCCAAGTAAAATAAATCATCAAAAAAATACAGGTATTAAAAGTGAAAATGCCTCGCCCCCTACCCTATAAGCCACCAATCCACCCGTTAACAGTTTAATACATAACCTGTCAGATATTTTCTAGGTATAAAATTATGTCTTTTTCTAGGTACAAAAACATAGGTATAAAGGATACACACTTTAAAAAACATGAACATAACCATCTTACATATGCTGCTCTGCCAGCTGCCGTTCTCAACAGAACACTCTCACACATCTTTTGAAGGTCAGACTGTTGACCCCAAACAGCCTTGTGTCCCCAAGAGCCTAGCTTGCAGTAGACACTAAGTAATTCCTTTCACGTTTCAGAGGATTATTATTAAACTCCCCATTTTGTACACCCTCAAGAAGAGGACATAATTTCTTGCCACCAGTGATCACAGCTCAGAATCAATTTAAAAATCACTGAGTGTCTCCCAAACATACCCCTGGGACTCCTACAGCTTACAAAAGAGGAACCCTCCAAACCTATGGGTTTTGCTTTCAAACGTTCTTGGTAAAGAAGGTTAACAGTGTCTTATCTCGATGTAGTCCCCCCAGTTGGGCTAGAAGTACCATGAACTTTAAACATAGTCATGCTCAGCCAGGCGCGGTGGCTCACGCCTGTAATCCCAGCATTTTGGGAGGCTAAGGCGGGCAGATCACAAGGTCAGGAGATCGAGACCATCCTGGCTAACACAGTAAAATCCCCTCTCTACTAAAAAAAATACAAAACAATTAGCTGGGCGTGGTGGCAGGCGCTTGTAGTCCCAGCTACTTGGGAGGCTGAGGCAGGAGAATGACGTGAACCCAGGAGATGGAGCTTGCAATGAGCCGAGATTGCGTCACTGCACTCCAGCCTGGGCAACAGAGCGAGACTCTGTCTCAAAAAAAAAAAAAAAAAAAAGTCATGCTCTTTGATCCAGCAATTCTAGACTGACTCTGAAAATCCATCTGAGGACCATAACCCTAAATAAAATACAGAAAGAGCTTTATGCACAGAGAAGTCCCTAACAGGACTACACAAAGAGCATGACCTGAAAATGGCCACGGAAAGCAAGAGAATGCAAACACTATTTTCCAAAAAAGCAACAGTTAATTACTATATATTCACTTGAAGAAATACCATAAAGTCATTAAAAATAAATTATACTTTGAAAAATTATTATTAAAATGATATATTCTTGTTTTAACAGTAAGTGAAAAGAGCCAGATACAACCATATAAACACAAACACATCCCCTTCGACTAAAGTCTGGGAAGAAAGAGAAAATGTTGACTGTGGTTGCCCTTGGGTAATCTACCACATATTCTTTATTTCTAAATTCAGTAATTTTTACAAATATGACAAAAGCATATAAGACCATCTTTCTTTTCACTCAACAAGAACAGCAACTAGAGAAATGGGTCAACTTTAAAACTTTCAGGGCAAAAGAAGACTTTATTTCTTTAAAATAGCCACCTGATACCACATTACCTGATTACAAAGGTATTGGCCCAGGCCAGGTCTAGCAGCAGCACTAAGATATATGACAGGCTTCTTGTTATATAACACATTGAAGCCATCCACTACGAAGTCTTCATATCGAGAATGAATGGCAAGCCTACATATCTTTGCAAGTCCTTCTCTTTCCTCTTCATGGAAATAAGCACAGCCATTTTCATATCTGTTAAGAGATACATATGAATATGCTCTCATTTCTAATTGAGGATTGTATAAGTCAACCTTAATAATCATGGAGACAATTCTTTTCTCAAGCTAGGAATTGTCACTTACACCAGGCAGAGAGGACAGGAATGTGAAAAATCCTCACAGATGGCTGACACCTCATTACAGCTAGGGTTACCAAGCAGCGAGACAATAACCCTCCATCCATACCCAATTCCATAAAGAGCAGAAACCGAAAACAAGTAGAGATCAGGTGTTCTCAGACATAAAAAGCCTGAAGATCATGGTTCTGGCTTATTATGAACTAAAGCCAGCACTAGATAACACAGGCATAGTTTATAGCAGAGTCTCAGCCTAAAACATCCAAAGTAAACAAAACTGTCAAAAATGCTAGTCAGAGGCTGGGTGTGGTGGCTCACACCTGTAATGTCAGCACTTTGGGAGGCCAAGGCAGGCGGATCACCTGACGTCGGGAGTTCGAGACTAGCCCGGCCAACATGGTGAAACCCTGTCTCTACGAATTGCCAGCTGTGGTGGAGTGCCTGTAGTCCCAGCTACTCAGGAGACTGAGGCAGGAGAATTGCTTGAACCTGGGAGGTGGAGGGTACAGTGAGTCAAGATTGTGCCATTGCACTCCAGCCTGGGTGACAGAGCGAGATTCCGTCTCAAAAAAAAAAGCTAGTCAGGCTAACTTTTGGTTTTACTATAATCTGTTGAGGCTCCATCTCCTGGAGGAGGAGGGACAATTTCAACTACAGGCATTAGATTTTTACTAGAACAACAGAACACTGCTCCTTTAATAAAGTTGGGCAAACTTATACTCCTGCTTGGCCAAGTTCTTTCCCAACACTGAAAGTGAGGATCTCTCAAGTTAAATGTCTCAAGTTAGGCAAACATTCCTTCTCCATAAAAGTAACAGCTTATAAACCCAATACCACTAGTCCTATGTCTCCTACTGAATCCTTCATCTGTTGTAATTCCTTAATATTACTAGGATTATCACAGAATAAAATGAATTTCAATTTCATAGCACATATTCACCTTCCTTATGAGAGAGTTTTCTTTTTTTTTTTTTTTTTTTTTGAGATGGAGTCTCGCTCTGTCACCCAGGCTGGAGTGCAGTGCCTCAGCCTCCCGAGTAGCTGGGACTACAGGCATCCACTACCACACCCGGCTAATTTTTTTGTATTTTTATTAGAGACGGGGTTTGCCGTGTTAGCCAGAATGTTCTCGATTTCCTCACCTTGTGATCCGCCCACCTCAGCCTCCCAAAGTGCTGGGATTACAGGCATGAGCCACCGCACCTGGCCTTAAGAGTTTTCTTTCTAATAAAACACAAGCTAATATTTTCAAAGCACAGCTGGCCCTCCGAACCTGTGGGTTCTGCATCTGTGGATTCAACCAACCATGAGTAAAAAATCTTCAGAAATTTAAAAAGATGGGTGCATCTGTACTGAATATCTACAGACTTTCTTCCTTGTCATTATTCCCTAAACAATACAGTGTGACAACTGTTTACACAGCACTTACATCATATCAGGTATTATGTATAATCAAGAGATTAAAGTATACGCGAAGATGTGCCTAAATTATATGCAAATACTGTGCTATTTCACATAAGGGATTTGAGCATCCATGAATTTTTTTATCCATGGGGTGAGGATGGGAGGTCCAGAACCGATCCCCCAAGGACACCCAAGGATAAGGGACAACTGTATTTGAATCTAGATCATTGCTCTATCTTCTACTGACATATGCCAATTAGATACCCCACAAATAAATAACTGCTCACCCTATCAAACACATACGTGCTTCTATTCTCCACCCTTCACATGTGTTAGTCTATTAGCTCATTTAATCCTCACAACACTTCTATGAAATAGGTATTAATACTATCCCCATCTAACAGACCATGAAACAGGCATTGAGAGGTTAAACACTTCTTCCAAGAAGGAGGAAATCTGAACCCAAGTAGTACAGCTCCAGAAAAAAGATCTTTCCGACTATACCCGACTCATAAAATTCTTCACTGGAAACTCATCATGTCTTTACCTGAAAATTCTGCATAGCCACAAGGTGGTATCTGAAAGTATCCTAGTTGTAAGTTTTCTCAGTTTCTCCTTGTCCAGAGTTGAAATATAAGCTCCCAGACTATGTCCCAGCAAAGCCATATGACCTTGTTCTCCAATATTTTGGATTCTATTAAGCAAAATTAAAGTATTAGAGTCAAACCATAAAAAAGGACATAGAACTTAGAGACACAGAATTCCACAGAAATATCTGTCAGACTTGAAATCTACTTAATGGCTCAGAAAGCAAATGAAAATTCAATGCATATACAGTATTGATAGTCTGGTGAGAATTTTCTCTTTTTTGAGACGGAGGAAAAAAAAAAAAAATATATATATATATATATATATATATATATTTTTTTTTTTTTTTTTTTTTCCTGAGACGGAGTCCCCCTCTTGATGCCCAGGCTGAGGTGCAGTGGTGCAATCTCGGCTCACTACAACCTCCACCTCCTGGGTTCACTTGATTCTCTGGTCTCAGCCTCCCAAGTAGCTGGAATTACAGGCGCCCACACCAAGCCCGGCTAATTTTTTGTATTTTTAGTAGAGATGGGGTTTCACATGTTGGCTAGGCTGCTCTTGAACTCCTGACTTCAGGTGATCCACCTGCCTTGGCCTCCCAAAGTGCTGGGATTACAGGCATGAGCCACCACACCTGGCCAGAAAAATATTTTTATAATTTGAGTTCCAGGACGTAAACATCCCTTTTTACATTGAGTACCTACAAACTGTTTTAAAATAATTTCCGATTAAAATATTTTAAAAATTAAATACCAGCCTTAAGAATTATGGAGGGTAGAGCTAAGGTAAAATGAGCTGAAAGCATTTTTTAAAGAATGAAATCCTGGCCAGGAGCGGTGGCTCATGCCTGTAATCCCAGCACTCTGGGAGGCCGAGGCAGGCGGATCACGAGGTCAGGAGATTGAAACCATCCTGGCTAACACAGTGAAACCCCATCTCTACTAAAAATACAAAAAAATTAGCCGGGCATGGTGGTGGGCACCTGTAATCCCAGCTACTAGGGAGGCTGAGGCAGGAAAATGGAGTGAACCCGGAAGGCAGAGGTTGAAGTGAGCCAAAATGGCACCACTGCATTCCAGCCTGGGTGACAGAGTAAGAATCCATCTCAAAAAAAAAAAAAAAAAAAAGAATTAATTCCCAAGTCTCTGCATCAGATAGGATTTATTGCAATAATACAGCAAACTCATGGGGGACTAGGTATTATTTTATATATAAATAAAATTGATTATATAAAATGTTTTATATATAATTGAAACTAATTTCCCTTATAAAGAATAACTGTAAAAAAGAAGGAATAAGTTTACAATTGTTAACTGTAAATAATAAGAAAGAGACAACCTAATAGGATCATGGGTAACAGACAGATCCTAGAAATATAAATGGGTCTTAAAACATACAAAAAGACATTTCACTTGGTTCATAATAAAAAAAAACCCGCAAATTCAAATTATGCTGAAATACCACTTCTCACTTATCAGATTTCTCATCAGAATATCACTTATCAACGATCCTTCAGTCTGATAACGCCTTTGCAGGTGAAAGTGTGGAAATAAAGTACTCTCATACATTGCTGGTGGGACTGCTAAATGCCACAACTCCACGGAGGGAAATCTGGCAGGATCAAAATTCCAACAGCACGCACTGTCTGAGACAGCAACCCCATTTTCAGGACTTGGTCCTCCAGACACTTGCTTCTATGAGAAGGGACACATGTCGAAAGTTGTTTGCTGCAGCCATGTTTGTAACAGTGCAACATGACAGGGGACCAATAAAATAAAATATGGTTCATCTGTTCACAGTAAAATACATAGCTCTGACAAAGGAGAAAGCTCCTGTGCATTAATATGCAGTGAGCTCCAAGACATAAGTGAATAAATGCAAGCTGCAGAACATGTGCGCAGTAATTATGTATTAGGGTGGCATGGACATTTTGCTTGTGTATAATACATATAAAATCTCTCTGGAAGAATATACAAGAAACTGGTAATGTTTGTCTCTAGAGAAGAAAACACGGTAGAGAGATAGAGGTAGGAAGGAAAATTCCCTTTGTATATCGTTTTTTATTATCTGAATTTTGAACCAAGAGAACAATTTCACTTATTTCAAAACATTAAATTTAAAATAATTAAAGAGAAAACTAACTAAATAACTAACACAGGTGCAGCAATTCTTAGGAAGCAGAAGCATAGCAGCAGAAAGACATACAACACTCACTCTTCAGTCCTTCTAGTCAGCACCTCTCTAAGGCATGATACCATAAAAACTACAGGATCTAATTTCAATAAATGCATTCAGTTCACAAAATATATATGATATATAAATATCTTTCTGAAAAGAAAAAGGATTATTTTAATATCATATGTAACTCAATGAAATATAGCTTCTTACTGGAGCAACTTGTCAGAGTGCAATCACTACTGAAATCAAGAACATACACTCGAGAAGAGAAGCTGCCAGGTTCATTACCTGGGGCTCTGGGGCTCCTCATCTTCATCTCCATGCATCAGATTCTGAACTAACTGGAGGATGCTCACCATATCTTGTCCACTGCAGAATAAGAAGAGTTGATGGGCTGATGGGAACAGCACACATCCCCCACCACTCTCCCGCTACTTCCCTCATCCAATTAGCGTTACTTAAAGTTTTTTTTTTCTTAAGTAACTATAAGAGAAAGAATGTGGTATATAGTTTATGCTTTTTAAAAAACAAAGCTCAAATTATAAACTGAATTCTGATATAAACTTACTTGTGGTTAAATAAATCTTCTACCTAAATGAGAGTTTCATTTTAATAAATGTCACCAGTCTTTTCATTTTTATTTACTTTTTTGAGACTGGGTCTCACTTTGTCACCCAAGCTAGAGGGAAATGGCATGATCTAGGCTCACTGCAACTTCCACCTCCTGGGTTTAAGCGATTCTCCTGCCTCAGCCTCCTGAGTAGCTGAGATTACAGGTGTGCACCACCACACCCGGCTAATTTTTGTATTTTTAGTAGAGATGGGGTTTCACCATGTTGGCCAGACTGGTCTTCAACTCCTGGCTTCAAGTGATCCACCCTCCTTGGCCTCCCAAAGCGTTGTGATTACAGGCATGAGCCACCATGCCCAGCCGTTTTTGTATTTTCGGTAGAGACAGGGTTTTGCCATGTTGCCCAGGCTGGTCTCAAACCACTGAGCTCAAGCAATCCTCCTGCCTCAGCCTCCAAAAGTGCTGGGATTACAGGTCTGAGCCACCTTGCCCAGCCACCAGTCTTGCTCTAGCAACATTTCTACACATTTCATTTGAATCTTGGAGTACAAGACAGAGAGTATTTTATAAGCATGTAGTAAGAGCCAAAAGTCCTTATAATATGTACTTATATGTTATATAAAATATAATACATGTATAATCATCCTTAGTATATTATAATGCTAGACAGTCACAGAATACTCCATTGCCACTGGTATATCTAATTTTCCTCTTTAGGGATCTTGTCTGTTTGGACTAACAGCCTTTATGCAAGCTTCATTTATTACCAGCTCTTCCCCAAGCTGGGAAACTTGAGATCTGCTTAGAGTGTAACAACATTTTACTTCTATCCAAGATACGTTGCTATGAAATGTTCATTACATGAGGAGATGGAAGGTTATGAAAAGAATTCAAATGGCTGAAGTAGCAAGCAATGGCAAGGCAACCTGCAACAAGAATAACGTAAAGCTATTCCTCGGTCAATGAGAATAGACTAAAAAGATGTTTCCTCTTTCAAAAAAGGAAGTGCCGGGCCGGGCGCGGTGGCTCAAGCCTGTAATCCCAGCACTTTGGGAGGCCGAGACGGGCGGATCACGAGGTCAGGAGATCGAGACCATCCTGGCTAATACGATGAAACCCCGTCTCTACTAAAAAATACAAAAATCTAGCCGGGCGAGGTGGCGGGCGCCTGTAGTTCCAGCTACTCGGGAGGCTGAGTCAGGAGAATGGCGGGAACCCGGGAGGCGGAGCTTGCAGTGAGCTGAGATCCGGCCATTGCACTCCAGCCTGGGCCACAGAGCGAGACTCCGTCTCAAAAAAAAAAAAAAAAAAAAAAAAAAAAAAAAAAAAAAAAGGAAGTGCCATCAAAACAATGTCCCCAAACCTATTGTCCCCAAGGTGCTGCCCTTCAAGTGAGAGGAGCTCTGGGCCTTAGACACTGTAGAGATTAGGGCAAGCAGGGGCCCCTGAGGCACACTTGGCTGCCTGCCACATGACCTTGAGCAAGCTATTCCAACTCCCCGAGCCGGATGTGATGGATTTGGGAGGCTTCAGACAGTGAGGGAAGAGCGCTTAGCTATGCCTGGCATGCTACTGGTCTTCAATGCTGGGTAGCAGCATTCCTAAGTGTGAATCCTCCTAGTCAGTGGCTTAAGTCGCTGTCATTCTGAGAATTACAGATGCTGCTGGGAATATATCTCCTGGGAAAACTTCCGTAGAATCAGGAGACTAAACCTTATAGCCTTTGGCTTCCATCAGTAGGCCCGGAATGAGGAGATTTTATAGGACCTGCCTCCTGTTCTGAGCTGAGAAAGCACTTCACACCTAGCTTCACATCAGCATTATTCATGCTATGAATAGGAGTGACTGTTTTAAAAGTATTAGTATCTTGGCGTGTTACTGGCACACTGTGATCCTTTATCTATACGTTTCTTTTGCAACCTGGTTCCATTTATATTCAGGTCAAAGGATATTTAAAGGAGTTGTACTGTTTACTTACGTGCAGTTTCCTGGTTATAATAGGAAAAAAAAATAAGTTTGTCTCAGGGAAGCAGGGCTGGGACACTAATTTCAGATTAACTGCTAACGTCTTGGGAAAATTTTAGTCAGCTATTTACTTTTTTGCTACTTTTCCTGCTACTTAAACCATGAAGATGTGACAGATTTGCTTCAGTTGCCAAAAAATAAGTAATTTGACATTTTCCTTTCATTTACATTATGAAAACAATATATCTTATCAAATTAAAATACCTCTTAGAATAAAACTCAGTCCACCAAATATATGACAGGTTTCAACAGTGAATTAAGTATGATACCCCAGTTATAATGACAAATTTGTATATCACTTTGATTTGATAGGGTCCCATCATGTTGTTCAGGGTGGCCTCGAACTCCTTGACTCAAGCCATCCTCCTGCCTCAGGCTCCCAAGCAGCTGGGACTACAGGTGTGCACCACGGTGCCTAGCTCCATGTATCACTTTTGAGTCATGAGGTTGTATTAAATTGTTGGTTTTTTTGTTGTTGTTGTTGTTGAGACGGAGTCTCGCTCTGTCGCCCAGGCTGGAGTGCAATGGCCGGATCTCAACTCACTGCAAGCTCTGTCTCCTGGGTTCACGCCATTCTCCTGCCTCAGCCTCCCGAGTAGCTGGGACTACAGGCGCCCGCCACCTTGCCCGGCTAGTTTTTTGTATTTTTTAGTAGAGATGGGGTTTCACCGTGTTAGCCAAGATGGTCTCGATCTCCTGACCTCGTGATCCACCCGTCTTGGCCTCCCAAAGTGCTGGGATTACAGGCTTGAGCCACCATGCCCGGCCAAATTGTTGGTTTTTAAAAAAATTTTTGGCCGGGTGCAGTGGCTCACACTTGTAGTCCCAGCATATTGGGAAGCTAAGGCAGGCGGATCACCTCAGGTCAGGAGATAGAGATCATCCTGCCCAAAACAGTGAAACCCTGTCTCTACTAAAAATACAAAACTTAGCTGGGAGTGGTGGCGCACTCCTGTAATCCCAGCGACTCGGGAGGCTGAGGCAAGAGAATCGCTTGAATCCGGGAGGCAGAGGTTGCAGTGAGCTGAGATCATGCCACTGCACTCCAGCCTTGCAACACAGCGAGACTCCATCTCAAAATTAGAGTGTCTCTATCACTCCCGCTGGAGCGCAGTGGTACAATCACAGATCGCTGTAACCTTGAACTCCTAGGTTGAAGTGATCCTCCCTCCTTGGCCTCCCAAAGTGCTGGGATTACAGGTGTGACCCACTGTACTCAGCCTCTATTAAATACCAAATGGGAGAGGGAGAGAAGCCAGTAGATACAGCAGTATCACCAACTAGCCAATGGCACTTCCGTTTTCTAATGTTATACTGCACATAAGTCTATTTAAATTTGCTATGTGTTCATTAAAACTAAAACCGTAACTCGATGATAAGATACCGGTTTAAGAAAAATGTAGGCCAGGCATAGTGGCTCACACCTATAATCTCAGCACTTTGGGAGGCCGAGGTGGGCGGATCACCTGAGTTCAAGGTCAGAAGTTAGAAACCAGCCTGGCCAACATGGCGAAATCCCATCTCTACTGAAAATACAAAAACTAGCCAGGTTTGGTGGTGCATGCCTGTAATCTCAGCTACTCGGGAGGCTGAGGCACAAGAAAGACCTGTTTGAACCTGGGAGGTGGAGGCTGCAGTGAGCCCAGATCGCACCACTGCACCCCAGCCTGGGCTACAGAGCAAGACCGCGTCTCAAAAACAAACAAACAAAAATTTACACCTTAACTAAAGGTATGGATCCTCACTGCCACCTACCTGCCCTGGAGTGGGCCTGGAATATCTCCGGATATGAGCTTCTTTCCATTTTCCTCTTCTGTTCTTCTAATTTAAAGAAAAGAAAAAGCTGTTCATTTATTTCATCATACCAAATTTCTAACTCCTGAACATGCAAACATGACCGTGTTGCCTATAACCTCCCAGTGACTGAGGCGGGATTTCAAACACATTTATCACATCTCCCTGCCTCCAGTTTCAGGTATCATTCGAGTTTCTGGAAAAGACAAGAATACGCAAAAAAGTTCCACCCACTTCTTGTTTACTTGGTGCTCCATATGACCTGAATATATAATAAGTATTTATAGAGTCAAATCAATATATTAAGTAAATGAAACTCTTAACAGAATTAAATATTGTTAAGTCCTTCCTCTCAATTTCAAAATCCTTAATTACAAGGCACCCTTTACCCAAGACAAATACCAATTTTCAAGTCAGCCTAAGCTGTGTGTGACACTGTGAAGCCAAGAGGCATCTTTAACAGAAGGAAACCGGAGTTGCTGGCTTCACAGCAGGCTGAACTTGTTGAACAGGGTCACCTCTGTCCTGCTCACCTCTGACTGTCCTCCAGCATCTTCATTGCCTCCTTCAAGTTTTTTCCCATTTCAGCTAACGTGGGGTCTGCTATCTGAGAGACAAAAAAAAAAAAAAAAGAAAGAAATTTTCATAATCCTCTATTACCTCTACAACACAATTCACCCAGAAAAATCAAGTGCATCATTTCTTCTGGATTTACTGTAAAATACATGCATGATTTTAAAACTTCCAACAGTACAAAAGTATAACAGAAAAAGTAAAAGTCCTCCAGCCCCACTTCCCAGACGAAGTCGCTGTTTTTATTTTTATTTTTTGCGATGGAGTCTCACTCTGCCACCCAGGCTAGAGTGCAATGGCACAATCTTGCTCACTGCAACCTCTGCCTCCCAGGTTCAAGTGATTCTCTTGCCTCAGCCTCCCAAGTAGCTGGGATTACAGGCACACACCACCATGCCCAGCTACTTTTCATATTTTCAGTAGAGACGGGGGTTTCACCATGTGGCCACGCTAGTCTCAAACTCCTGACCTCAAGTGATCTACCCACCTCGGCTTCCCAAAGTGCTGGGACTGCAGGTGTGAGCCACCGTACCTGGCCTCCTTTTGTTCCTTTTGAATTTTAGTACCATGTGTATACCTACCTCCCACCCAAAAAGTAAACAAAATAGAATTTAAATTTTCCTGCAGAATTATTATTTTTTCACCATTCATTCTGGGAAGAACCACATGAGGCCAAAACCAAGGACCTTGCCCTTCTTCACACTTGGTGCCACTCTCCCCCTTGACAAGTTACAAGTCCCGTGGAGGTAACCACAAGGTCCCCTCAGCCTGGCCTTTGTACACAGTCCCGGGGTACGGGCAACGCATGACCCACACTCCAGGGCAGCAGGACAACTTGGTCTTTGATGACATCACTTCTGATAACAAAGTGAGTCAGCTTCACTTCAGACAAGCAATGTGGCAGTGATATAAAGACATGCTATTTTGACAAATAATATTATTTTTGAGACAGTCGCTCTGTTACACAGGCTGGCGTACAGTGGTTTGTTTGATCGTGGCTCACTGCAGCCTTGACCTCCAGGGATCAAGTGATCCTCCCACCTCAGCTTCCTGAGTACCTGGAAGTACAAGCGCTCGCCACCATGCCTAGCTAATTTTTAAAATTTTTTTGTGGATACAAGATCTAATTATGCTGTCCAGGCTGGTCTCAAACTCCTGAGCTCAAGTTATCCTTCTACCTGGGCCTTCCAAAGTGCTGAGATTACAGGCGTGAGCCACTGCGCCCGACCTTTTTGCAGAATTAAAACACACACCTTCATTTTCCTTTCTCTATTTTTAATCTCTGTAGTTATTTTTAGGGAGAAAATTCTTGTTGACCTCAATCTCTATGTAGTATGAGTTGTTATAATAATTGATATTACATTATATATATTATACACAATAATACATACAATATTATATATAAGTTAGAGCTCTTTTGTTCCCCTTACTCTTCTAAGTGTGCTGCTTAAAGGAAGAACTATGTTTATCTTTTCGTATTGCTCACTGTATCTAGCAATATCTTACAGCGTGACGTACAATATGTACATATTTAAAACTTTATTGCCTCCTCAAAATTGTTTTTAAGAAACTCCACTCCATTTATCAATATGAGATTCAGAAATTGTTACATTCTAGACGGGACCTAAGGGATCTAGTCCAGAGATTTTCCAGCTGTGTTCTCCTGAGCCGTAAGGCCCCTGGGAGAACTCTGAGAAGGAAAGGTTACGTCAGCAGCTGGGGCCTCCAGCTCCCTAGCAGATCAGCTCTGTTTTATATAACAGGGTTTTAAGTAAAGTTTTATTTGTAAAAAGTTTCACTGAAAAGAAAAAAAAATTGTTTGGGAGACCATGGCAGAACAATCACGTGAGGCCAGGAGTTCCAGATCAGCCTGGGCAACATGGTGAGACCCCACTTTTACAAAAAAATAATCAGTTGGGTGCGGTGGTGCACTCCTGCAGTCCTAGCTACTTAGGAAGGAGAGGTAGGAGGATCACTTGAGCCTCAGAGTTTGAGGCTACAGTAAGCTATGATTGTGCCACTGCACTCCTGGAACAGTAAATCCCTGTTGCAAAAAAAAAAAACCACAAACATATAGCATAAAAACATCTGATTCTGGTCTAACATTTTGGAGGTGAGGAAACTAAGATGCAGAGAGGTTAAGTGACTTGCCTATGGTCATGGAGCTAATAAATGACAGTGAGGTGCCAAAACCTGGAGTCCCTGACTCCTGTTTCTGGCCTCTATTATATCACACTGGGTCCCACAAGGGCTTACAAGGTAATCATTTAGCCACAACCAAATTTTTAGATAAAATAGACAAATTTTCAAACAGGTGTTTTCAATAAAATTCACCACTTTAACTATGAAAAGGCTCAGAAAGCACTTGAGAAAGGCCTCAGGGCTGACAGTTAGTGAGGAGAATGAGGAACAGATGATGGTCAAGAGAATTTATCTTCACCCCTGAGTCAGCTGGTGATGCTCCTGATGATCCTCACTCCTGTGACACCCCCGTGTGTCCCCTACCATCTGGCCAAATGAAAAGATAAACAGTTTGGCTTGATTCACACCTTCATGCTCCCAACGACCATCCTGTCTCAAACATCCTCATGACTTTTATCTATCTCTCGCCTAGCACCTATTCAATTACAAGTCAGTAATTCCAGGAAACCTTTATGGATAAAGCCACTCTTGCTCTTTCACATACCCTCTAACGACACTGACGCCTTTTGTCCTAAACCAAAAATCTAGACTTGTTGCTTGACAACGTTGGTGGTATTTATGGGGACAATGGGACAGAACGCTTGCAGTTGTTGCGACTGCCATTTATCCTCAAGATTCCTTACACCCTTTACTGTGAATTGTTTTATAGATGTGCTTTCCAGTATAAATGTGCTCCCCAATTAGATTACAAGCTTCTTGAAGGCAGGGATTCAGACTCCTACTAATTTTGACCTCTCTTTAGATCAAGGATCTAAAGTTGGCTCAATTCTCTGATTGTCATATCACCCTGAAAATCCCTTAGGAAGGCAGCCAGAGAGGGTATCAACATACTGTTCTCTAAGCGCAACACAGCTATTTCTTTCAATAGAATTATAATGTATATTTCCAGTAAGAATAGATAAAACATGCCAAGCGTGGTGGCTCATGCCTGTAATCCCAGCACTTTGGGAGGCCAAGGCAGGAGGATCAGTTGAGTCCAGGAGTTTAAGATCAGCCTGGGCAACATGGCAAAACCTCGTCTCTACAAAAAATACAAAACAAGTTAGCCAGGCATGGTAGTGCATGCCTGTGGTCTCAGCTACTCAGGAGGCTGAGGCGGAAAGATTGCTTGAGCCCAGGAGGTCAAGGCCACAGTGAGACAACATCATGCCACTGCACTCCAGCCTGGGTGACAGAGCAAGAACTGGTCTCAATTAAAAAAAAAAAAAAAATAGACAAAATACAGCTCAGGCAATAGGGCAAAACCCCATGTCTGCAAAAAATACAAAAGTCAGCCAGGACCGGGCGCGGTGGCTCAAGCCTGTAATCCCAGCACTTTGGGAGGCCGAGACGGGCGGATCACAAGGTCAGGAGATCGAGACCATCCTGGCTAACACAGTGAAACCCCGTATCTACTAAAAAATACAAAAAAAAACTAGCCAGGCGAGGTGGCAGGCATCTGTAGTCCCAGCTACTCAGGAGACTGAGGCAGGAGAATGGCGTGAACCCGGGAGGCGGAGCTTGCAGTGAGCTGAGATCCCGCCACTGCACTCCAGCCTGGGCGACAGAGCGAGACTCCGTCTCAAAAAAAAAAAAAAAAAAGAGTCAGCCAGGCATGGTGGTGCGTGCCTGTAGTCCCAACTACTTAGGAGGTTTAGGTGGGACAATCATGTGAGCCTGGGAGGTTGAGGCTTTGGTGGTGAGCCATTATCACACTACTGCACTCCAGCCTGGACGACAGAGTGAGAACCTGTCTCCACAACAAATACACACACACACATACACATACACATATCTATATACATATATAATACGTATACATACACGCAAAAAATAGTTTAGAAGCCATATTGCGTGCATACGCATTTATAAACACTAAAATCCCATGCAATGACAAGATGTTTAAACTGTGAGAGGTACGAGGGAAATGCAGATTCATAATCCCCAGGTGAAGCTCTGACTCAGGAGTGCACAAGCACTGCATGGACTGACTTACATTTAAATTGTTCTTGCTGGCTAGGCATGGTGGCTCACGTCTATAATCCCAGCATGTTGGGAAGCCGAGGTGGACGGATCACCTGAGGCCCAGAAGTTCAAGACCAGCTTGGCCAACTGGCGAAATCCTGTCTCTACTAAAAATACAAAAATTAGCCGGGCATGGTTACGTGTGCCTGCAGTCCTAGGTACTTGGGAGGCTGCAGCAGGAGAATCGCTTGACCCCAGGAGGTGGAGGTTGCAGTAACCTGAAACTGCGCCACTGCACTCCAGCCTGGGCACCAGAGCAAGACTGTCTCAAAAAATTAAATAAAAATAACAGTTCTTGCTCTTCAGGGGGTAAGCCCGGGGGGAGGGGGGAGTGGGTGGGTAGGAAAAGCAGCACTGATAGTTAAGTTTGGGTGAAAAAAATGTGAACAATGACCCCAATGCTGTAGACTCTCACGTGTTTGTTGCATTAGTTGGATAATCCAAAATATGAAGTATTACCCAGTTTCAGGATAATATTAAGATCTAAACCAAGGAATGCGCTATGAAAAGTTGTAGGTTAACTGATCTCTTAAAACTAAAAACAGCATCTTCATAAGCTTCTACTGAGGGCAGTTACCACTTTCTTCATCACATTTCTTATACTCAATAGCTGTGGGCAATGCCAAAATAGCTGTATGATCAACATTAATAAACAACAGCAGGGCAACAGCCAGACACAAACCTAAATGAAGAATTAAATTGTGCAAAGATGCATAAAGATGTCTATTAGTTAATACATAGGAGACTGTTTGATAATGTTGGCAGAAAAAAAAAACAGGCCGGGCGCGGTGGCTCACATCTGTAATCCCAGCACTTTGGAAGGCCGAGGTGGGTGGATCACCTGAGGCCAGGTGCTTGAGACCAGCCTCGCCAACATGGCAAAACCCCATCTCTACTAAAAATACAGACATTTGCCAGGCATGGTGGGGGGCGCCTGTAATCCCAGCTATTCAAGAGACTGAGGCAGGAGAATAGCTTGAACGTGGGAGGCGGAGGCTGCAGTGAGCAGAGATGATGCCACTGCACTCAGTGTGGGCGACAGCAAAATTCCATCTCAAAAAACAAAAACAAAAAACAAACAAACAAAGGAAAAACAGTATTCTATGTCAGGTTCCTGAGAAGAATGTCAAATAATTTCTGAGTCCCTTAGCACTGAATGCAGGGTCAGACACAGAGTAAGTATTCAATCAGATTTATGATCCTTATAATTACTAATATTTACTGGGTTGCTTACTATATTCCAGGCATCATGCTAATAATTAACGCCTCTACACACATTACTTCCTCACAAGCCCCAGATCACAGTACATTTTAGAGTCAGAATTTAAAACTAAGTAAAATTCTAGGACCAGTGCTCTTAACCACTGCGCAATACTGCTTCTCAATTTCATCAAGTAAATGAAGCAACTCAATGCTTTAAAAAAGCTCATACTCAAAAATCATATTTAGAACTACGGTTTAATTTTAAAGATTATCCTTGCTTGATTAATGGTTTCACCTGGGAAGAAAGTGACTCTTTACAGGGAAAATTTCTATTTTACAACAGTCTCAACTAAATGGCCATAAACTCATCATCCAGATCAGGGCATTTTCTTTTTTTTTTTTTCCTTTTTCCACCAACCCTTAAACCCGAGCATTTTTAAGAGTGAAAGGGTGGCCAGGCGTGGTGGCTCATACCTATAAAACCAGCACTTTGGGAGGCCAAGACGGGGCAGATCACCTGATGTCAAGAGTTTGAGACAGCCTGGCCAAAATAGTGAAACCCCATCTCTACTAAATATACAAAAATTAGCTGGGCGTGGCAGTGTGCCTGTAATCCAAGCTACTCAGGAGGCTGAGGCACAAGAATCACTTGAACCTAGGAGGTGGTCACAGTTAGCCAAGATAACGCCACTGCACTCCAGCCTGGGCAACAGAGCAAGACTCTGTCTCAAACAAAAATCCCAAAACCAAAAAAAGTGCAACAAAGCATTTACAGAGTGGATATATCTACATGCACATTTTCTGATAGATGCTAATTGCTGAGAATTTAGACAGTTATACCTCTCTACAAATTTATAAATGATATTTCGAGTATGGTTAATTCTGTTGTATAAATGAAGTGGGTTCAATATTTTTGCTACAATTTTATCTAACACAGATGCATGGTAGGTATGATTTAATTCTCCTCTCCTAAGAAGAACCATTCAACTGTATCCTCACTATCACAGAACTGAGACTTTTTTTTTTTGAGATGGAGTCTCATTCTGTCTCCCAGGTTGGAGTGCAGTGGCTTGATCTCGGCGCACTGCAAGCTCCACCTCCTGGGTTCAAGTGATTCTCCTGCCTCAGGCTCCCAAGTAGCTGGCATTACAGGCGTCCGCCATCACGCCCAGCTAATTTTTTGTATTTTTAGTAGAGACGGGGTTTCACCATGTTGGCCAGGCTAGTCTTGAACTCCTGACCTCAGGTGATCTGCCCGCCTTGGCCTCCCGAAGTGCTGGGATTACAGGCCTGAGAAACTGCACCCAGCCAGAACTGAGACTTTAATAGGTAGCTCATTTTATAAAACAAGCCCTACTACTCATACTTTCATGAGCACGTTTTCAATCTTTTTTTTTTTTTTTTGAGACACAACCTCACTCTATTGTCCAGGCTGTCACAATGGTGTGATCATAGCTGGCCATAGCCTTGAATTCCTGGGCTCAAGTGATCCTCTAACCTCAGCCCCCTGAGCAGACAGGGCTATAGGCACATGCCACCATACTTAGCTAATTTTTAAAAATTTTTTGGAGAGACAAGGTCTTACTATGTTGCCCAGGCTGATCTCAAACTCCTGGCTTCACGAGCAATCCTCCTGCCTTGGCCTCCCAAAGTGCTGAGATTAGAAACGTGAGCCACATTGCCTCGCCAAGAATCGTTTTTATGCTAGGTGATTTTTATCACTTTCGGACAGTATGGATATTAAAATACTCCCTCACTATCAGAAGAAATATTACATATGTAATGTTAACATTGCTTAAAAGTTCTGACAATTTAAATGTTGGAGGAAAAGTCAAGAATCAAACACAATGTAAGACGATTAAGGAGGTCAGGGAGCAACTCTCAATTTTTCAAAAAAGCTAACAGAAAATTATAAATTGGCAAGGCCAGGCGCAGTGGCTCACGCCTGTAATCCCAGCACTTTGGGAGGCCGAGATGGGTGGATCATGAGGTCAGGAGATCGAGACCATCTCTACTAAAAATACAAAAATTAGTCAGGCACGATGGTGGGTACCTGTAGTCCCAGCTACTCCGGAAGCCGAGGCAGGAGAATCGCTTGAACCCAGGAGGCGGAGGTTGCAGTGAGCCAAGAATGCACCACTGCACTCCAGCCTAGGTGACAGAGCAAGACTCTGTTTTGGGGGGAGGGGGGAATCATCTTTTGAAAACACACTAATAAACACTTTCCTCAGTTAAACCAGTTCACCAGTGTGAATTTAAAAAATTATACATTTGGCCAACAGCAGTGGCTCATGCCTGTAATCCCAGCATTTTGGGAGGCAGAGGCGGGCGGATCACAAGGTCATGAGTTTGAGACCAGCCTGTTCAACATGGTCAAACCCTGTCTCTACTAAAGATACAAAAAATTAGCTGGGCGTGGTGGTGTGCCTGTAACCCCAGCTACTCAAGAGGCTGAGGCAGGAGAATCGTTTGAACTCAGGAGGCGGAGGTTGTAGTGAACTGAGATGGCACCATTGCACTCCAGCCTGGATGACAGGATGAGAGTCTGTCTCAAAAATAAATAAATACACACACACACACACACACACACACACACCTTTATGTGATTTAGAAAAAACAAAAACACACACACACACCTCAAATCCCAGAATACAGAGACACTACAGTTGAGCACAAATTGAAGTTAAAAAAAAAAGGGGGGGGGGGTGCAGGGATGGGATGGGGGGTTAAAGAGGGCAAGAATGACAGAAAGCAGGGCAGGGATCCACTGCAAAGGGACATTTTCCGGGAGATGGAAATGCTCTGTACCTTTTTTCAGGTGGGTGGGTAGGGGACTTGTTTTTTGAGACAAGGTCTCACTCTGTCACCCAGGCCAAGTGCAGTAGCACTATCGTGGCTCAATGCAGCCTCACCCTCCTGGGCTCAAGTGATCCTCTCACCTCAGCCTCTCAAGTAGTTGGGACTACAGGTGTATGACACCAAGCCTGGCTAAGTTTTTTTTTTTTTTATAGAGATGGGGGTCTCACTAGGTTGCCCTGGCTGCCCTCAAACTCCTGGGCTCAGGTGATCCTCCTGCCTTGGCCTCCCAAAGTGTTGAAATTACAGGTGTGCGCCACTGTACCAGGTCAATGCGTCGTATCTTGATCATGCTGGTGGTAATATCCCTATATACAACTTCCAAAACACAAACTCTATAACTAAAATGGGTATTTTTGTTGTACGTAAACTGTCCCTCAATTTTTCATAAAGGGGGAGTAAATCGATGTAAAGTAGATTTAAAAGAAAATATTAGGCCGGGCGCGGTGGCTCAAGCCTGTAATCCCAGCACTTTGGGAGGCCGAGATGGGTGGATCACGAGGTCGGGAGATGGAGACCATCCTGGCTAACCCGGTGAAACCCCGTCTCTACTAAAAAATACAAAAAACTAGCTGGGCGAGGTGGCGGGCGCCTGTAGTCCCAGCTACTCGGGAGGCTGAGGCAGGAGAATGGCGTAAACCTGGGAGGCAGAGCTTGCAGTGAGCTGAGATCCGGCCACTGCACTCCAGCCTGGGCGACAGAGCGAAACTCCGTCTCAAAAAAAAAAAAAAAAAAAAAAAGAAAATATTAAGCAAATAATAGTATAGGTGGTACACTGATGTGGCCAAATTCACACATGGTACATGAATAACTGCTGTTTGGGAGATACAGAGCTAAGCCTTTAAAGAGAAGGCTTTTTTTTTCTTTTTTTTTGAGATGGAGTCTTGCTTTGTTGCCCAGGCTGGAGTGCAATAGGGTGATCTCGGCTCACTGCAACCTCCACCTCCCGGGTTCAAGCAATTCTCCTGACTCAGCCTCCCAAGTAGCTGGGACCACAGGTGCATGCCACCACACCCAGCTAATTTTTTGTATTTTTAGTAAAGACAGTGTTTCACCGTGTTAGCCATGATGGTCTCTTATCTCCTGACCTCGTGATCTGCCCGTCTCAGCCTCCCAAACTGCTGGGATTACAGGAATGGGCCACCACAGCCAGACAAGAGAAGGCTTTTAAGAGAAGCAACCTCTATAAAAAAAGAAAGTCTAGGCAGGTCGCGGTGGCGCAAGCCTGTAATCCCAGCACTTTGGGAGGCCGAGACGGGCGGATCACGAGGTCAGGAGATCGAGACCATCCTGGCTAACACAGTGAAACCCTGTCTCTACTAAAAAATACAAAAAACTAGCCGGGCGAGGTGGCAGGCGTCTGTAGTCCCAGCTACTCGGGAGGCTGAGGCAGGAGAATGGCGTAAACCCGGGAGGCGGAGCTTGCAGTGAGCTGAGATCCGGCCACCGCACTCCAGTCCGGGTGACAGAGCGAGACTCCGCCTCAAAAAAAAAAAAAAGTCTAAAATTCATTTTTAAAAGTATATTAATTGTAACATTCATCAAAAATAGAAGTATGTAATACTTTCATTTCAACAAAGTTTTTTTTCAGGAGAGAAATATTCTTATTTGGGGGACTTTTAGGGCTTATTTCAGGGGCCTCTTAGGGCTAAAGAGAAATCAGCTGCTCATATTAGAAGACCTTGGTGTTATCAAATGCTAGTTTATACCATATGCATTAGACATATAAAAAATCACTACCTATCTTCGGCTGAGATAAAAAGCAAGAGGCAAAGCTCCAAACAGCTGTTCCTAACTTACCAACTACTCTTGCCTCCCACTGCTTTCTGAACAAGGTAAATCCTGAATAGTGATAATCATTCAACTTCATCTCTGCAAAAAGCATTTCTTTTCCTCCCAGGCGAAAACAAACAGTGCCTGCTGTCTAGCAGTAAACAAGTCCCCCAAACACCACACACATCTATTATAATACATACCTCTGAGAAGCCACGGCAAGAACACAATGTTCCTTACGGGCCAAGGATGAGAGAAGAGGAAAGGTATCCTCCAAGTTGATACAGTGACTTGTTTTTTTTTTTTTTTTTTTTGAGACGGAGTCTTGCTCTGCCGCCCAGGCTGGAGTGCAGTGGCCGGCTCTCAGCTCACTGCAAGCTCCGCCTCCCGGGTTCACACCATTCTCCTGTCTCAGCCTCCCGAGTAGCTGGGACTACAGGCGCCCACCTCGTTACCCGGCTAGTTTTTTGTATTTTTTAGTAGAGACGGGGTTTCACCGTATTAGCCAGGATGGTCTCGATCTCCTGACCTCATGATCCGCCCGTCTCGGCCTCCCAAAGTGCTGGGATTACAGGCTTGACCCACTGCGCCCGGCCGATACAGTGACTTGTAAACCTGCTTTATCTTATTGGGGTCTCAGTTTCTACATTTGTAAGTATTTTTTGCCTGATTCAATACTACAGTATTTAATTAAGAACCAGAACTTTTGTCTCCTCCCATCTTCTTTTTTTGTTTTTGAGATGGAGTCTCACTCTGTTGCCCACACTGGAGTGCAGTGGTGCAATCTCCTGAGTAGCTGGGACTACAGGCGTGAGCCACCACACCTGGCTAATTTTTGTATTTTTCGTAGAGATGGGTTTTCACCATGTTGGCCAGGCTGGTCCCGAACTCCTGACCTCAGGTGATCCACCCACCTTGGCCTCCCAAAGTGCTGGGAGTACAGGCATGAGTCAGCACGCCCAGCCGTCTCCTCTCATCTTCTAAGAACCGGATACTATCATTTGAAAGTGTTATTCTTAACCATCATGGTCTCTACGCTTGAGTGTGTCTGTGAGAATATGAAGACATACTGTAATTACTGGCTCATTAAGCATCATAATCTTCCTAGTCGCAAAGGGTTAGCCAAGTATTTTATAAGGTGTAACTATGAGTATTTAAACTTACAAATTCCTCAAGAAGATAGGCGGAAAATAGGAAAGAAAAGGGCAAAAATAGGCCGGGCGCAGTGGCCCACCTGAGGTCGGGAGTTCGAGGCCAGCCTGGCCAACATGAAGAAACCCTGTCTCTACGAAAAATACAAAAAATTAGCCAGGCGTGTTGGTGCGCGCACAGGAGAACTGCTTGAACCCAGGAGGCAGAGGTTACAGTGAACTGAGATCGTGCCACTGCACTCCAGCCTGGGCAACAAGAGCAAAATACTGTCTCAAAAAAAAAAAAAAAGAAAGAAAGAAAGAAAAGAAAAGGGCAAAAATACCCAACAGTGGAAAGGAGGGAGCAAAGTTAACTGCACAGATCACATCTCAGTCACAGAGAGCAGTATATGAAGGGGGGGGGAAAAGCCTCTAATCACTTGACTGAGATATATGTGGGAGATGCTAGAAATCCAACTCCGCGTTCCAAAAAACTGTGTTCCCAGAGACCACTACTGCAGTGTCGATTCACACAGCCCTTATAACATGAGTAAACACTTCCAGATAATGACACTGATGGAAAAATAGCATACAATAGGAAAGCTCTATTTCTAAAAACTTTACGGTTTAACTGGAATCACACCTTTATTCTGCAACAAAAAGAAAATTGCTGAACAGAAGCAGATACTGTTATAACTCTTCCTTAAAATAAGCTTCTTCCCTAGGGCTTGTTAGTGCGCGATCAAACCAGAAAGGTAAAGATGAAATGGCTTTCCTGTTTCTTGATTTTTATCTACCAGCAATAATATGAGGCACGCTCATAAAGAGTTGCATTACATTTCAATTAAACTCTAGAAAGGCATAATTCTGAGCTAAATACTCTGCCTAAAGAATCTTTTCCATACAATCTGATTACTTGCTCCTTGCACTCACAACTTGTTTCTTAATTTCTGTGCTTTTTATCCCTCCTTTCTATGTTTCTTAATTTCTGTGCTTTTTATCCCTCCTTTCTATGCAAGGTTTTATCCAAAAAGTATACCCCTTACCAGAAAGTGACCTCCTGCCGGGATCCCATCTTACTCACCTTGTGTGTCTGTCAGGACTCAGCACTGGGCTTTGGCCACAGCTTACCTTCGATTGATAAAAAATATACATCAAGGCCGGGTATGGTGGCTCACACCTGTAATCCCAGCACTTTGGGAACCCAGCCAGGCAGATCACTTGAGGTCAGGAGTTCGAGACCAGCCTGGCCAACATGGCGAAACCCCATCTGTATTAAAAATACAAAAATTGGCCAGGCGCAGTGGCTCACACCTGTAATCCCAGCACTTTGGGAGGCCGAGGCAAAGGTCAGGAGATCAAGACCATCCTGGCTAACACTTGGTGAAATCCCGTCTCTACTAAAAATACAAAAAATTAGCTGGGCGTGGTGGCGGGCATCTGTAGTCCCAGCTGAGGCAGGAGAATGGTGTGAACCCAGGAGGCGGAGCTTGCAGTGAGCCGAGATTGAGCCACTGTACTCCAGCCTAGGCCACGGGGCGAGACTCCATCTCAAAAAAATAAAAAATTAAAAAAAACAAAAATTAGCCGGGTGTGGTACAAAAATAATCCCAACTACTCGGGAGGCTGAGGCAGGAGAATTGCTTGAACCCAGGAGGCAGAGGTTGCAGTGAGGCAGAGGCTGCATCGAGGTGAGATCGCGCCACTGCACTCCAGCCTGGGTGACAGCAAGATTCCGTCTCAAAAAAACATATATATAAATCAAAACAGGTTTCTGCTTTAGGTGACAACAGATGACATTAAGCTCAAGCAACTTCTACCTATAACTCATAATCCTAGATACAGTGGAGCAAAGACGGAAATAGGGACCATCAATAGCTCTGCCACTGACTTCCCCTGCAGTCTTGAATAAATCAAGAATGAACAAAGCCATAAATATCTAGTATCAAGAACTGTGTATCATGGCCGAGTCCTATCAGTTTTCCCTGAGAGCCAGTATTAGATAATCATTTACAGCCTTAGCCACCATGCACCTGTATGCAAAACCCTCACATTGTAACACTGGAATTGACTTTATATGAAAGCTACAATTACAGCTTCTCATCTCCTGCCATTCTATATAAAAGAGTGGGATCTACAGAGCCATATACGGAAACTGGTCATTTCAACCTTGCCTAACAGGAGTTCCTTTCTCATGCTTTTTAAGGAAGGAGCAGGAAGAGAAATTCTCAGAGTCCTTATCAGTAAGTAATGATCAGGAATGTTCTATTGATGCTGCTATAAACCTCCAGCATAACAGCAAGGTGACAAAGAATTTTCTAAAATTAGGCCCAAATAGGAGGAAAGAAACGCTTAGCTCAGGATGACTTCAAGAACCAAAAATGGACTGAGTTGTGCTGATTGAGGTCAGAAACACGGTCAAAGTTGCCTCTTTCAGAGATGAGAATTAGATATAACAAGTAATTGGCTGCGCACGGTAGCTCACGCCTGTAACCCCAGCACTTTGGGAGGCCAAGGCGGGTGGATCACTTGAGGTCAGGAGCTTGAGACCAGCCTGGTCAATATGGTGAAATTCCATCCCTATTAAAAATACAAAAATTAGCCAGGTATGGTGGTGGGCGCCTGTAATCCCGGCTACTTGAGAGGCTGAGGCAGGAGAATCGCTTGAACTCGGAGAGCAGAGATTGCAGTGAGCCGAGACTGTGCCACTGCACTCTACCCTGGGCGACAGAGTGAGACTCCATCTCAAAAAAAGAAAAAAAAAGTAATTGCCAGCTCTTAGCTGTCCAGTGGAACCTTCTTTGGCGATGGAAATGTTCCACGTCTGTGCTGCCCAATGTAGCAGACATCAGCCACATGTGGTTGAAATGTAGCTAGCATGACTGAGGCAAGGAATGTTAAATTGTGCTTAATCTTAATCTCAATGTAAACTGCCAAATATGGCTAATGGCTACCAAACTGGAACTGTAGCTCTAGATTCCCTAAATTAGGGACTTTCTACCAGAGGCAATTCCCTCCACCCCTTGGGGGACAGCTGCCTCCATCTGGAGACATTTCTTATTGTCACAACCAGGGGTAGGGAGTGCGACTAGCATCTACTGAACGGAGGCCAGGGACACTGCTAACCACGCTGCCATGCACAGGCCTGCCCCCACAACAGCGGATTATCTGACCCAAAATATCAGTAGTGCTGATGCTGAGAAATTGCTCTAAGTTTGCTCAAGGATAGAATTAAAGTAAATGCAAAACAAACTGTAGCATACCTTGTCTAAACATAATACCCAGGAAGAATGAGATCTCTTAACCAACAGAAAAAGGTCCGGGCTATTCTACAAGTTTAGAGTAGCAGGTTTTGACCTGGCATGGTGGCTCATGCTTATAGTTCCAGCACTTTGGGAAGCTAAGGCAAGAGGATGGCTTGAGCCCAGGAGTTTGCGACCAGCCTGGGCAATATAGTGAGACCTCGTCTCGATTAAAAACATTTTTTTTAATTAGCTCAGTGTGGGGGTGAATGCCTGTAGTCCCAGCTACTCAGGAGGCTGAGTCACGAGGATCTCTTGAGCCCTGGAGACGGACGTTGCAGTGAGCCGAGATTGTACCACGGCTCTCCAGCCTGGGTGACAGAGAGAGATCCTGTCTCAAAAATAATAATATAACAGGTTTTTACTGAAAGGTGTGTTTAGTAACTTAAAATCTTCATCATTATAGTGATTACTTCCTGTGGCATTTTCTTTATTGAATATTAACCTAAGTACACGTTGTGAGGCTCTGCTACAGGGCCTTGTTCCTTATGCCTTGAACATACAGTGGAGGGTGGGGGCAAAGCCCCTACTGCTACTCTCCTAGTTTGAATTCCTTGCCTCCTCAATTAACCCATCTGATCATCTGATTTATTGGGACATCACTATCTCAGATACAAGAAAACTGATACTGTTGTGAAAGAAAAGCAAATCATGACAAGAAAATGGCTGTTATCACAGGTCTGCAAGTTTACATATCAACAGAAAAAGCAAGGGACAGAATTATATTTGGACCAAATCCCAATCATCGAGTGATTCTACTAAATGATGATCACATACTACTTTTTTTTTTTCCACATACTACATTTTAAAGTGACAGATGTTATTTTAAATTTTAGAGGGTGAGTATCAAATAACATTGTGGTTTCTGTAATCAGTATAAATTATGCAAGGATCAATTTAAATGGGTTCATAACTGCTCACATAGCTCTCGACTTTATACTAACAATGTAGAATTTAACACAGCATAGTCTATTCCTCAAAGAAACAGGAATAATGAACACAGTTACATGTTTCACTTTGACTCAGACTATTTTTCAGAACATAAAGTCATCAACACTCACATCATAGCAATGCTTTTTCTTTTCTGCCCAATTACCACCAACATAAATTGTTCATTCCATCTAAGGCCCTCTATTACTTCAGGGAATATAAACGTAAGTCCTGGCCAGGCGCAGTGGCTCACACCTGTAATCCCAGCACTCTGGGAGGCTGAGACGGGCGGATCACAAGGTCAGGAGTTTGAGACCAGCCTGACCAACATGGTGAAACCCCGTCTCTACTGGGAATACAAAAATCAGTCGGGTGTGGTGGCATGCGCCTGTAGTCACAGCTGCTTGGGAGGCTGAGGCAGAAGAATCACTTGAATCTAGGAGGCAGAGGTTGCAGTGAGCTGAGATCGTGCCACTGCACTCCAGCCTGGACAACAGAGCGAGGCTCCGTTTCGAAAAAAAAAAAGTAAGTCCCAGTCATAGTTCTGAAAAACTTAGACTCAGAATTTTCACACTGATCTAAGGCAGAAACTTCCAGCCCACATGTTCTGAATTCCTAAAAGATTACAGCAATTTTTGTGAATGCTCCAATATTAAACACACTGGAATTGCAGTCCCTCTTGATATCTTAATTGAGAGAGTTTAAGAGATTTTATCATCAATTAACACTTAGGGAGCAACCACTGTAATCTACTGATCAAATGCCAGAAAAGTAATATTTAAAGCAGGATTCCGACCCACTCTGCAGATTTTCCTATAAAGGCTAATTACTCCCGGAGGAAAGATCATCCCAGTTGTTTAGGATTCCAATTACAATCACATGAAGCCCATCCACCTTCTTAGGAAATTGAAAACACCACTTTGCATCATTTTGTACTCAACTGCTGGTGGTATAAATATGATCTTGACCAGGATTTCTCAGTCTCAACACTGCTCACATTTTGGGCCAGAGAATTATCCAGCGTGGGGAGCTGTCCTGTGCAATGTAGGATGTTTAGCTGTGTCCCTGGCCTCTACCCACTAGGTAAGGTAGCACCTCCCTGCCCCCACTGTGACGATCAAAAATATGCCCAGAGATAGCCAAATGTCCCCTGGGGAAATAAATTGCCCCCGCTTTAAGAACCACTCATCTGGACAAACTCAAAGTACCAAAAGGTAGACACTCTGCTAATCAGAAGACCGTAAAGACTTTATTCCCAGCCAGGAAAACATGTAACATTCACTCCAGAGATGGCACAAGAAAACCATATTATCTTTTTCTTGTCTTCCACCCAATGTATGCTAAGCAACCCAGGAGTAGGCTATAGCACTGTGAGCACACGAAGACATCTGGCCTAACTTTTACAATTATTGCCTTCAACTCTCCAGCGACAAGTGAACAAATCTACAGCAGCTGCTGCCTTGAAAAAAGACAAAATACATTATTCCTACTAGCTCAAAATTCAAATGTAGCCGTCTTAAAATACTAGCATTGCTCCTGAATGCCACATGCATGAAAAGCCGGGTGTGCACTGGACTGGACAGGCTGACTCCCAAGCTGGAACACAGAGAAGGGCTTTGAGGGAGGGCAGAATGTCAGGTACCGAAAGCAGGAATCCATGAAGAAACCCAAACCGGTTCCCATTTACAAGCCCTAACACTGGGACAATGAGAATCCGTTTCACATGGTAGAGCAGTCAGCCAGGTACACCACGCTGCCGTCCTAAAAGGAAATCAGAGGTAGGCTCTGTTACCAGTGGATTTCGAGTTGACTCGGGGATCCCTCCTCGCCACTGGAAAGGGGGAGCCAGGAAGTTGTGCAGCAGCTGCGATCCCTGAAACTCAATTCGCAATCTACGCAATACCCACCCCTTTCTGGAACTCATAAAGGTTCTCGCCCGGTGTTCGCAGACTTAGCATCGGAACCACCTTCGTGGGGCGGAGTGGGAGGGGGACGGTGGCGGTTAAATATGCAGATCTCGGTCCCGCCCCCAGAGGTTCTGACCCCGGGACTGAACCTCCACAGTTTACCAAAGGCCCCACGTGATTCCCACGCAGGCTGAAGTTGGAAAACCACTGCTTTAGCAATTTTCATTCCTAACTTGGAGACCAAGAAAAACCTACAGGTTTGCAGCTGGCTCCGAAATAACTGCGGCTTCTTTCCGGGAGCATCTGGGGTCGCCAACGGAGAGCTCCCAGTCCTCCAAAAGGGCCAGCCGAGTTCAGGCCGGCCACTCACGGAATCTCGGCAGGGCCCAAGGTCGGCCCCACGGTCCCAGTCCTGGGCTCCGGGCCCCTCACGGCCCCCACGGAACCCCGCCCAGCCTCTTCGGCCCACGGGGACCCGAGAGACACCTGGCCCCGTGACGCGCCCGGGCCGCAGCCGCCCTCCCGGCGAGGCCTCCTCAGGCGGGGCCCATCAGCCCGCGTCCCCCTGCCCAAGTCACAATGGCAGCTTGAGACTGGCAAACAGTCGCCTCGGAGGCGGGAGCCCCAGGCCGCAGCGCCGTCCCCATCGCCCCCTCCCGGTACGGACCTTCTCCAGGGACGTGTCCATGGCTGAGGCGGCCGGTGGTGGCCCAGCGGTCCCGGGCGCTACTTCCTCCTCCCGCGCCCCGCCGCTGTTTCCACGCTGGCAGCGCTGACGTCCTCCGCGCCCGTGGCCGGCGGGGCGGAGAGGAGGAGGAGCTGCCCGGCGGCGCCGCGGGCTGGCTAACCTGCGGGTTGAGGGACGGCGGGGCGGGGCCCCGTGGAGGTGGACGGAGCCCTCTGGGATTCCGTACCTGGGCCTCACGCCGGCCCTCCTTAACGTGCGTAGGTGAAAAGGGGAGGATGCCCAGTGGATTGTTCACCAAACTCACTCTTTCCAGCAGCCTGTCGCAATCAACAAGGTAGAAGTATAATAATCACAAAGTACTATTCATGGAGTGAAAGGCTGAAAATACTAGTGACGCACCTGCACTTCCGGACCCAGGCTTCCAACTCTCCCGCCTCCCCTCCCGCCGTCATCCCTCGAGAATGGAACAGGCCATTCGCCACGAAGGCGGTGAGCGAGCGAGCACCCTTGCACATGCGCAGGACTCACAGCGTCCTCGGCGCCCGGGAACTTGGGGGTTTTGGGTTTGGGGGCTACTTGGTGGACGCCGTTCAGAGAAGGCACTGATCTAAGCAGACGTGTTTGTCTCAGACCTTCCCGCCGAATTATAGACGGAAAAAATTGTTCAGACAACTGGGCCAGCCTTCTCCTTCATGTCACAATTATAACTTGTCAGGTAATGGGTAATAATAATAATAATATTAATACATCAGCTGCTGCTCTTCCATTTTCCTATTTCAGCAGCTCTAGGAGATCATCATTATCCCCATTTCGCAGTGCCGATCTAGGTACGATTCAGACCCGAGCCCCATGAGTCCACATGCCGCTTCCACTCCCACTTTACTTTAAATGTTTTAAAAAGTTAATTTTTTATTAATTTTTTTATCTTGTTACCGATGAATTGAAGGGAAAAAAATTTTAAATCTCATTTTAATAAAGAAGCGTGGATGTCTCACTATGTTGCCCTGGCTGGCTTCGAACTCCTGGCCTCAGGCGATCTTCCTGTCTCAGCCTCCCAAAGTCCTAGGATTACAGGCGTGAGCTACCACGCCCGGCCACTTCTGCAGTTTTATTGCAATGTATTTCTAACGAATGGGAAGGCGTACATTTGCTTAGTAGATTCCTCCGACCTTAATGAGGGAAACTGATGTAGACTACCACAGTTGCAATCAATGGGCCTCACGCCGGCCCTCTTCTCACACTTCAGTGAGACCCCAGTCTCACACTTCACCTCTGTGATGACCCTACAACCACAAATCTTACCCCTTTTCTCCCTGTTTTTTCTTTTCTTTTTTTTTTTTTGAGACGGAGTCTCCCTCTGTCGCTCAGGCTGGAGTGCAGTTGTGCGATCTCGGCTCACTGCAAGCTCCGCCTCCCGGGTTCACGCCATTCTACCACCTCAGCCTCCCAAGTAGCTGGGACTATAGGCGCCCGCCACTGCGCCCGGCTAATTTTTTGTATTTTTAGTAGAGACGGGGTTTCACCATGTTAGCCAGGATGGTCTCGATCTCCTGACCTCGTGATTTGCCCGCCTCAGCCTCCCAAAGTGCTGGGATTACAGGCGTGAGCCACCGCGCCCGGCCTTCTCTCCTGTTTTTTTTTTTTTTTTTTTTTTTTTTTTGAGACGGAGTCTTGCTCTGCAACCCGGGCTGGAGTGCAGTGGCCGGATCTCAGCTCACTGCAAGCTCCGCCTCCTGGGTTTACGCCATTCTCCTGCCTCAGCCTCCGGAGTAGCTGGGACTACAGGTGCCTGCCACCTCGCCCGGCTAGTTTTTTTTTTTTTGTATTTTTTAGTAGAGACGGGGTTTCACCATGTTAGCCAGGATGGTCTCGATCTCCTGACCTCGTGATCCGCCCGTCTCGGCCTCCCAAAGTGCTGGGATTACAGGCTTGAGCCACCGTGCCCGGCCTCTCCTGTTTTATACTCTTCCTCCCGAAATCTGTGTAACACGGTCACATTTTCAGCGCAGTAACTCCATGTTTTGAGCTATCTATGTTGTATTTGGTAAATTGCCTGGTTCTGTTAATAAAATTATTTCTACCAAAAAACCCTTGTGTGCTGCTTTAGACTGTACTGTGGGAATTATTCAGACTCTCTAAAGAACTTTCCAAACAGAAGGAATGACAGATTTATATCTTTCAAGAACCGAAGACTGAATGTATCCCCGCTTGAACAAAACAAGTCACTTTTCCAATGTGTTATGAAATTCTTCAAACATGTAGAAAAGTTGAAATGAGTGTACAGTGAACAACCATGTACCCACTACCTAGATTCTACAATTAATTTTCCCTGTATTTGCTTTATCACACATGCATCCATATATCCACGCATCGATACAAGTACATTCAACCTCTGAGCACCTCAGCATGGGTATCATTCACAACTAGTAAATTTTAAAGTCGCCTCCAAGTTTCTGTGGATTACATTACAAAGTATAATAGATTCTACAAAACAAATACTAGAGAGAGAAAAGTTAACTTGACTGTTTGAAAAGTAGACTTTGAAAACCCAACGTGAAAAAGTGGAAATAATCAACTGGATTATTTATTATATTTAGCCAAACATTTATTGACTGCCATCTTGGACAGTTGTGCTGGAAATAGTATGTAAAAGAGTAAGAGGCTGGTTCAAGACCAGCCCGGCCAACATGGTGAAACTCCATCTCTACTAAAAATACAAAAAATTAGCTGGGCATGGTGGCAGACACCTGTAATCCCAGCTACTTGGGAGGCTGAGGCAGGAGAATCACTCAAACCCAGGAGGCAGAGGTTGCAGTGAGCCAAGATTGCAGCACTGCACTCTAGCCTGGGCAATAAGGTAAGACTCCGTCTCAAAAAACAATAAAAATAAAAATAAGAGGCTGGGCCAGGCACGGTGGCTCACGCCTGTAATCCCAGCACTTTGGGAGGCCGAGGCGGGCGGATCACAAGGTCAGGAGATTGAGACCATCTGGCTAACACGGTGAAACCCCGTCTCTACCAAAAATACAAAAAGAAATTAGCCGGGTGTGGTGGTGGGCGCCTGTAGTCCCAGCTACTCGGGAGGCTGAGGCAGGAGAATGGCGTGAACCCAGGAGGCAGAGCTTGTAGTGAGCCAAGATCTCACCACTGCACTCCAGCCTGGGCAACACAGTGAGACTCCATCTCAAAAATAAAATAAATAAAAAATTAAAAAATTTTAGAAAGGCTGCGTGCGGCGGCTCATGCCTGTAATCCCAGCACTTTGGGAGGCTGAGGTGGGCAGATCACCTGAGGTCAGGAGTTCGAAACCAGCACGGCCAACATGGTGAAACCCCCTCTCTACTAAAAAAAAAATTACCAGAGTGTGGTGGTGTGCATCTGTAATCCCAGCTACTCGGGAGGCTGAAGCAGCATAATCGCTTGAACCTGGGAGGTGAAGGTTGCAGTGAGCCAAGATTGCACCACTGCATTCCAGCCTGGGTGACAAGAGCAAGACTCTGTCTCCAAAAACAAACACATACAAACATACAAACACCGCAAAGACAAGCTCTCTGCCCTAAAGAAAAACACTATTTTCTCTCTGCCCTAAAGAAAAACACTATTTTGGGTAGAGGTTTTTACTTTGGGATGCAGATGGAGGTCTCTGAAACTATACTCAAATTTTTTTGTGTGTGTGAGTGCATTTTTCTGGGGAAAACATCCATCGTTTTCATTATATACTCAAGTCTGTGACTCCCCCATCCTCAGAAAAAAAAAAAAAAAGTTGAAACCATTTGGCTTGAGGATGCACAGATAGGAAAACTGATAAATTATAAAGCAGCATTCTATGGACTAGTGAAGAGAGATAAGCAGAATACTGTACAATTTGGAGCATGAAGCCATCAATTGTGGGGAGGTTTAATCTCTATGGACATATGGCTTTATGTGCTGCTAACAGACTTTTCTTTTTCTTTTGCTGAAGTGCAGTGGCCTGATCTCGGCTTACTGCAACCTCCGCACCCCCCCAACCCAGTTCAAGTTATTCTCCTGCCTCAGCCTCCCCGAGTAGCTGCAATTATAGGCGTGCACCACCTCATACACTGTATTTTTAGTAGAGACAGGGTTTTACCATGTTGGCCAGGCTGGTCTCAAACTCCCAACCTCAGGTGATCCTCCTGCCTCTGCCTCCCAAAGTGCTGGGATTACAGGCCTGAGCCAGCAAGCCTGGTCTCAAACACCACTTTTTTTTTTTTTTTTTTTTTTTTGAGATGGAGTCTCACTCTGTCACCAGGCTGGAGTGCAGTGGCACAATCTTGGCTCACTGCAAGCTCTGCCTCCCAGGTTCAAACAATTCTCCTGCCTCAGCCTCCTGAGTAGCTGGAATTACAGACTTGCACCACCACATCCAGCTAATTTTCTTTTTTTTTTTGAAATGGAGTCTTGCTCTGTTGCCCAGGCTGGAGTGCAGTGGTGCAACCTCAGTTCACTCACTGCAACGTCTGCCTCCCAGGTTCAAGCAGATCTCCTGCCTCAACCTCCCAAGTAGCTGGGATTACAGGTATGTGCCACCATGCCCGGCTAATTTTTGAATTTTTAGTAGAGACAGGATTTCACTATGTTGGCCAGGCTGGTCTCGAACTCCTGACCTCAGGTGATCCACCCACCTTGGCCTCCCCAAGTGGTGGGATTGCAGGCGTGAGATCCAAGCGCCCAGACTTAATTTTTTCTTGAGACAAAGTTTCACTTTGTCAGCGATATCTAGGCTTACTGCAGCCTCCGCCTCCGAGGTTCAAGCAATTCTCCTGCCTCAGCCTCCTGAGTAGCTGGGATTACAGGTGCGTGCCACCAAGCCTGGATAATTTTTCTGTTTATAGTAGAGACAGGGTTTCACTATTTTGGACAGGCTAGTCTCCAACTCCTGACCTCAGGTGATCCACCCATCTTGGCCTCCCAAAGTGCTGGGATTACAGGCATGAGACACCAGGCCCAGCCTCAACTGTAGACTTCACTCAAAGGTACAAACATTGGATTATGTCTGGGCCAGCTTTTTCCATTGTCAATAGTATAGCCCATTGGTTAGAGCTCAGATTGTGGCTACAAGTAGAACTGGACTTGTTTTTTTTTTTCTTAAGTTACTTAACCTCTTGGTATATTACTTTCCTCATCTGTAAAATTCTGGTTATACTTGCCTTTTAGTGTTTGTTAAACATTCTTATGATCAAAAAACAAGCAAATAAAAACTCCTTATCTTCATCCACATCCCCTTATGGTCTCAATTTTCTCATTACACACACACCACCAACTCATCTCAATCTAGCTTCAGGTTTGTTCCCTCCACCTAAACGAGTCTCACTAAAACCATCTCAGTCCATCGCACCTGACCTCTTAGCAGCCCTAGAATCAGATGATCACTTTCTTCTTGAAACTGACTTTCCATGCTTCCCACAATATCAAATTGTCCGGATCGTCACCTTCCCTTTTCTGCCTGTTCCTTCTCAATGTCTTTTGGAGTTTCTTCCTCCTCCACCCAATGTTTAATTGTTGGATTTCCTCAGCACTCAGCTGGCAAGCCCTCTTTGTTTGTTTGTTTGTTTGTTTGTTTGTTTGTTTGAGACATTCTCGTTCTGTTGCCCACGCTGGAGTGCAGTGGCGCCACCTTGACTCACTACAACCTCCGCCTCCCAGGTTCCAGCGATTTTCGTGCCTCAGACTCCGGAGTAGCTGGGATTACATGCCACCATGCCCAGCTGATTTGTGTATATTTAGTAGAGACGGGGTTTCACCATATTGGTCAGGCTGGACTCGAACTCCTGACCTTAGGTGATCTACCCGCCTTAGCCTCCTAAAGTGCTGGGATTACAGGCGTGAGCCACTGTGCCCGGCCTGGAAAGTCCTTTTGATTTCTTCTTCTACATAATTTCATCCTCCATTGTTTCAGTTAATATCTATATCAAACTGAGAGTACTTCATCAATGGGCTGTGAAATTAACCATTGGGTCATGAGTAGCAATTTTTAAAAAAATGAAATAGGATGCAAAACATCAGAGCACATCACATGGATTAAGGATAATTAGGCAGTAACCCAAATGTCCATCAACAGATAAACAGACAAACAAATTATGGCCTATCCCTACAATGGAATGGAGTACTGTACTGCAATAAAAGGGAGTAAATTTTTGATCCATGGGACACCACAGAGTTGGCAGACTTTTTCCATAAAGTGCCTGGTTGTAAATATTTCAGGCTTTGCAAACCGTAGTTTAGGTTCTTGCCATTTCAGTCTCAAGTATTTGATTCGGTAGCATGAAAACAGCCATAGACAGGATGTAAACAAATGAGTGTTGCTGTGTTCCAATAAAGCTTTATTTATAGACACTGAATTTTGGATTTCATTTAATTTACATGTGTCACAAAATGTTCTTCTTTGACTTTTTTTCAATCACTTAAAAATATAGTCATGCTGAGCTCTTGGGCCTTTGCATAATCAGGTACCGGGCCAGATTTGGCCTACAGGCCCTAATTTGCTGATCCCTGTCATAGATGAATCTTGAAAACATTATGCTGAGTGAAAGAAGCCAGATACATGGCCTGGAGCCTGTAATCCCAGCACTTTGGGAGGCCGAAATGGGACGTTCGCTTGAGCGCAGGAATTTGAGGCCAGCCTAGGCAATGTTGAGAGACCCAGTCTCTACCAAAAAAAAAAAACAAAAAAAAATTAGCTGGGAGTGGAGGATTTCTCAAGCCTGGGAAGTTGAGGCTGCAGTGAGCTGTGATTGCACCACTGCACTCTGGCGTGGGTGACACAGCAAGACCCTGTCTCCAAGAAAATAAGCCAGATACAAGTGAATACGTATATCATATGTATATGGTACGTATGCTACATGGTTTCATTTGTATGGAAATCTAGAAAATGCAAACTATAATGGCAGAAAGCCTGGGACTGAGATGGAGGGGGAATTGACTGCCAAGGGGTGCTGGGGAATTTTTGGAAATGACAGAAGAGCTCTGGATTTTAATCGTGGTGATTACACAGGTATATACATTTGTCAAAACCTGTTGAACTGTACATGTAATATGGGTGAATTTTATTATGTAAAACATACGAAAATCTATTATGTAAAACATACTTCAACACAGTTGATTAAAAAATATCAGAGTGGCTGGGAGCGATGGCTCAAGCTGGTAATCTCAGCACTTTGGGAGGCCGAGACGGGCGGATCACAAGGTCAGGAGATCGAGACCATCCTGGCTAACACGGTGAAACCCCGTCTCTACTAAAAAAATACAAAAAACTAGCCGGGAGAGGTGGCGGGTGCCTGTAGTCCCAGCTACTCGGGAGGCTGAGGCAGGAGAATGGCGTAAACCCGGGAGGCGGAGCTTGCAGTGAGCTGAGATCACGCCACTGCACTCCAGCCTGGGCGACAGAGCGAGACTCCGTCTCAAAATATGTATATATATATATATATATATATATGTGTGTGTGTGTGTGTGTGTGTGTGTGTGTGTGTATATGTCTCTCTCTCAGAGCATTGGTGGGTTATTTACTATTGAGTAAAAAATTCTTTTCTTGTTTTATTTTTTGAGACCGAATCTCACTCTGTTGCCCAGGCTGGAGTGCAGTGGTGGGATCTCAGCTCACTGCAACATCTGCCTCCCAGGTTCGAGTGATTCTTGTGCCTCAGCCTCCCAAGTAGCTGGGACTACAGGTGTGAGTCACTATGCCCAACTAATTTTTGTATTGTTAGTAGAGACGGGGTTTCACCATGTTGGCCAGGCTGGTCTCAAGCTCCTGACCTCAAATGATCCATCCAACTCGGCCTCCCAGAGTGCTGGGATTACAGGCGTGAGCCACCATGCCTAGCCAAAAAATTCTTAAAAAAAAAAAGAGAAAAGAAAAACAAATCAGAGCACCTTCTATGGTAGGAAGGGTACTGATTGCTTCTGAAACTTCTGCTTCAGTTATACACATTTATAGCTGTACCTTGATTGCACTGAACTCCTCTTCCACCCTAAACCAGGGATTCTCACACTCCTCATCCCATAAAAGCTCCCCATCATCCACCCAGCTGTTCACGCCAGGAACCAGGGTGTCTTCCTCTCTCTCACACTTCCCCTTCCCTAACCCCTTCCAATCAGTGTTGCCACTTCCACCTCCTAAATATCTCTCAAAGCTGTCTGCATCTCTATTTCCGTTGCTACCACCTTGACTACTGCCATATCGAAGCAGTCTCTGCAGCCAAACCATTCTTAATACAGAAACCAGAGTCATCTGTTAAATGTAGAAATCAGATGGTCTGCTTACAAGCCTTCAGCTGTTCATGGAATAAAGCGAGCATCCTTCACTTGGCCCATGAGTATATAATATGGCCCCTGCCTACCTCTTCGGTCTCTGACTGTCATTATCCCCTTGATTATCCTCTTGGTCTTTTTGTTGTTGTTGTTGTTTGTTTTGAGACAGGGTCTCACTTTGTCACCCAGGCCGGAGTGCAGTGACGTGAACACAGCTCACTGCAACCTCCACTTCC
The DNA here is from genome assembly GCF_007565055.1 of Rhinopithecus roxellana. Classification (NCBI taxonomy): domain Eukaryota; kingdom Metazoa; phylum Chordata; class Mammalia; order Primates; family Cercopithecidae; genus Rhinopithecus; species Rhinopithecus roxellana. The sequence goes on along the minus strand of NC_044568.1, from coordinate 73,302,529 downwards.
CAGGCTCAAGTGATCCTCCCACCTCAGCCTCCCGAGTAGCCGGGACCGCAGGTGCACACCATCATGTCTGGCTAACTTTTTTGTATTTTTGTACAGATGGGGTTTCACCATGTTGCCTAGGCTGGTCCTCAACTCCTGAGCTCAAGTGATCCACCTACCTCGGCCTCCCAAAGTGCTGGGATTACAGGCGCGAGCCACAGTGCCCGCCTTCGTCTTCCTGTACTGCAAGATCTTTCCTGGCAAGCTGTTTTATTTGATGAGGCTATTCTTTTTTTCCCTTCCCTTTTGTCTTGTGTAACTTCTAATCCCTTTGGTAGAAGTATAAGTATCATTTTCTCAGGGAAATCTCATGAGTGCTTACAGGCACCTGTCTTTCTCCTTTATGTACTTAGCACAATCACAATTAATTAGTTGCTTAATGTCTGCCTCCCTTGATAGATTATCAATGCCATATCTGCAGGGACAGAATCTGTCTTTAATATTATTGTGTCCCCAAGTGACTAGCAGATAGGCTCTCAAAAAAATAGTCATAGAACGAATGAGTAATGAATCCACATACTGGCACAGTAATATTATTTCCAAAACATTTCCACTGTTTTCAATCTGGTTTTAATGAGCATCATATTTTATTTATTTATTTTTTGAGACAGTCTTGTTCTGTCACCCAGGCTGTAGTGCAGTGGCTTGATCTCGGCTTACTACAACCTCTGTCTCCTGGGTTTGAGCGATTCTGCTGCCTCAGCCTCCTGAGTAGCTGGATTACAGGTGCCCACCACCACACCTGGCTAATTTTTGGAGTTTTATTACAGACAGGGTTTGACCATGTTGGCCAGGCTGGCCTCGAATTCCTGACCTCGAGTGATCCGCCCGCCTCAGCCTCTGAAAGCTCTGGGATTACAGGTGTGAGCCACCGCGCCAGACCGAGAATCATATTTTAAAGACACTTCATAGACGCAGAGGCAATTTACCGCCCAAGTCTAGCTAGTCCAGTGCCTAGGATGCAGTGGGAGTTCAGTAATCACTAAATGCATGGATTCAACAAATATTTTCTGAAGGTGCATTATATACCACACAGTATTTTAGAAATTGGAGATACAACAAAAATTAAAAGAGATTAGGCCGCGCGCGGTGGCTCAAGCCTGTAATCCCAGCACTTTGGGAGGCCGAGACGGGTGGATCACGAGGTCAGGAGATCGAGACCATCCTGGCTAACATGGTGAAACCCCGTCTCTACTAAAAAAATACAAAAAACTAGCCGGGCAAGGTGGTGGGCGCCTGTAGTCCCAGCTACTTGGGAGGCTGAGGCAGGAGAATGGCGTAAACCCGGGAGGCGGAGCTTGCAGTGAGCTGAGATCCGGCCACTGCACTCCAGCCCGGGCGACAGAGCGAGACTCCGTCTCAAAAAAAAAAAAGAGATTAAATCTTTGCCTTTTGTGGATTTTTTTTTTTAAACTTGAGATAGGTCTCACTTTGTCCCCCAGGCTGGAATGCAGTGGCACGATTCTGGCTTACTGCAGCCTCAACCTCCTGGGCTCAAGTGATCCTTCTACCTCAGCCTCCCAAACTGCTGGGACTACAGACATGCACCACCATGCCCAGCTAATTTTTTAATTTTTGAAGAGATGGGGTCTCCCTATGTTGCTCCGACTGGTCTTTGAGCTCCTGGGTTCAAGTGATCCTCCTGCCTTGGCCTCCCAAAGTGCTGGGATTACAGGTGTGAGCCACTGTGCCTGGTTATTTTTGTGGATCTTATATCCTATTGTAATAGAGAGATAAGTAGCTATATAATGTACATTAATTACTTGTAAATACCATAAGAAAAATAAAGCAAAATAAAAGAGTAAATTATGAATGAATCCGTCCCTTGGCTCTCAATTTGAAATCTCTGTTCTGAAACATCAAAAATGTTTTAGAAAATGTTTGTTCAGTGATAATTAGCTAGATATAGAAGAAAGCAAAACCAGCCACCACCATCAATGATTTGTTGATTTTTTATTAATTTTCAGCACCTTGAGGAAAGTATTCCCATTGACAATTTTTCTGGTACTCAAAGACCTTTTTGTTTTTGTTTTTGTTTTTGTTTTTGTTTTGAGCTAGGCTCTCACTCCTGTCTCCCACGCTGGAGTGCAGTGGCATTTCGGCTCACTCCAACCTCTGCCTCATAGGCTCAAGCCATCCTCCCACCTCATCCTCCGCAGTGGCTAAGACACAACCACCCCTGGCTAATGTTTGTATTTTTGGTAGAGATGCGGTTTCACCATGTTGCCCAGGCTGGTCTCAAACTCCTGAGCTCAAGCATCTGTTCACCTTGGCCTTCCAAAGTGCTGGGATTACAGGCATAAGCCACCACACCTGGCTGAAAATAAGAATTTTTATTAGCATTTTAAACTATAATTTGTGTTTAATTTGTTTCAGATTTATTTCCATTTCATGAAAGTGCACAGGCTTCTCTAAAACTCTGTACCCAGAAGGCAAATGGGCAAAGACATTAACAGACAATATAAAAAGGAAAATCATGCAAATAGTCAACATGACAAAAAGTTCAACGTTACTAGTAACCAAAAAAATTCAGAAATGGATGAAATAGCATTTTTGCCTATAATTAGCAAAGTTGTTTTTTTTTTAATAATAACATTTGGCTGGGCGTGGTGGCTTACACCTGTATTGGGAAACCGGGGCGGGCGGATCACCTGAGGTCAGGAGTTCGAGACCAGCCTGACCAACAGGGTGACGCCCTGTCTCTACTAAAAATACAAAAATTGGCCGGGCATGGTGACGCACGCCTTGCAGTCTCAGCTACTTGGGAGGCTGAGGCAGGAGAATTGCTGGAACCCGGGAGATGGAGGTTGCAGCAAGTGGAGATTGTGCCAATGAACTCCAGCCTGGGTGACAGAGCGAGACTCCATCTCAAAAAATAAAATAAAATAACATCCAGTGTTAGTGTAGAAGGAGGTAAGTATTCTCAGCCGGGCACAGTGACTCACGCCTGTAATCCCAGCACTTTGGGAGGCTGAGGCGGGTGGATCACCTGATGTTGGGAGTTCGAGACCAGCCTGACCAACATGGAGAAACTCCCGTCTCTACTAAAAATACAAAATTAGCCAGGCATGTTGGTGCATGCCTGTAATCCCAGCTACTTGGGAGGCTAAGGCAGGAGAATTGCTTGAACCCAGGAGGCAGAGGTTGTGGTGAGCCAGGATCATGCCATTGCACTCCAGCCTGGGCAACAAGAGTGAAACTCCGTCTCAAAAAAAAAAGAAGAAAATAAGTATTCTCATGGTTTACTGGTAGAATTTCAGATTGTTATAAAACCTTTGACATATTTCAAAGATTCAGTTCAAAGTATTGAAATGAATGGAACTGGGCATTCAGTAACAAAAACACTTAAAATATACCTATGTTTTGTACTTAAAATTCTACTCCCAAAGTGTAAACTAAAGACATAAATATGTTAGAGATTTAACTATAAGACTGTCCACAGTAGCGCTGCTTATAATGAAACAAAATTGAAAACAAACTATATATACAACAAAATAACAAGGAATTGGCTAAACAGTGGTACTTCCATAAAACTGGTTAAAAGACATAACCTGTAAAAAAAAAAAAATAGTGCCAGGTGCGGTGGCTCTCGCCTGTAATCCCAGCACTTTGGGACACTGATGCGGGAGGATCACTTGAGGTCAGGAGTTTGGGACCAGCCTGGTTGACATGGTGAAACCCTGTCTCTACTAAAAGTACAAAAAAAATTAGCCGGGCATGGTGGTGGACACCTGTAATCCCAGCTACTTGGGAGGCTGAGGCAGGAGAATCATTTGAACCTGGGAGGCAGAGGTTGCAGTGAGCTGACATCGCACCACTGCACTCCAGCCTGGGTGACAGAGTGAGACTCCTTCTTAAAAAAAAAAAAAGTGATGCAGGTACACATTTATCAACATGGAAAAATGACACTGTTAACTCAAAAGGGCTGGTAAGAACACAGCATGTGTAATATGAACCTAGTTTAATTTTTTAAATAAAAAACTACATACATGGAAAAGATTATAAAAAATTCATTAAACATGAAAAGAGTGGTTAACACTAGAGATGTTAATTTTATTTGTTTTTTGGAGATGGAGTCTGGCTCTTTTGCCCAGGCTGGAGTGCAGTGGTACAATCTCAGCTCATTGCAGCCTACACCTCCCGGGCGCAAGGGATTTTCCTGCCTCAGCCTCCCAAATAGCTGGGATTACAGATGCCCACCATCATGCCCAGCTAATTTTGTATTTTTAGTAGAGATGGGGTTGTGCCATGTTGGCCAGCCTGGTCTCGAACTCCTGGCCTCAAGTGATCCACCTTGGCCTCCTAAAGTGCTGCAATTACAGGTGTGAGCCATCACGCCCAGCCAAGATGTTAATTTTATTAATTACACTTGTTTGCTTTTCATACATGTAGAATTACTTTTTAAAACCATTAAACAGTCAGGCATAATGCCAGGAGCCTGTGGTCCCAGCTACTCAGGAGACTGAGGTGGGAGGATCACTTGAACCCAGGAGTTTGAGGCAAGCCTGGGCAACACGGCAAGACCCCACGTCTAAAAAATGAAAAGAAAAAACATCAAACAGTACGACGCCAGTTTTTGATCTATTGCCTTCCAGCTCCAAATCCACCCTTTTTGCCTTCTGGGTAAAAATGGATCTGGGCCCTGTAAAGTAGTTATCCTTTGCCAGGAAGCACGTTATTTTAAGTTTGATCAGTAGAGGGCGCTGGAGAGACACTGCAGGAGGAAAGAGTTTTGCTTCATGGTTCCTGCTAATGGCCTCTCCAGTGTCTGGCTCCTGCACCACCCGTTGGCAGGCAGCTTCCCCTGGCAGTCCCCTCTGGTGGTTTTGCAGCAGAGTACCTTCAGAGAGACACCTTGCCGTGAAAAGTTTACCCTGAGGGTAGATTTCCAGCAAGTTCCACCAGCCAGCAGGGCATCACAGTAACTGTCTTCTTTGCTATTCGGTGACGCAGGGCTGTACCCTCTCTACCTGGTCAGGATCTCAGCCCTCCAGGGGTGATTGTTTCCATGAGTGTCATGGCTGTTCCTTGTATCTACTATTTGTACACTTATTATTTTTTTTTTTTGAGACAGGTTCTCACTCTGTTGCCTGTACTGGAGTGCAGTGGTACAATCTCGGCTGACTGCAACCTCTGCCTCCCGGGCTCAATCGATCCTCCCACCTTAGCCTCCCAAGTAGCTGGGACTACAGACATAAGCCCCATGCCTAGCTAATTAAAACAAATTTTTTTTTTAGGAATGGAGTCTTGGTGTATTGCTCAGGCTGGTCTCCAACTCCTGAGCTCAAGCTAATCACCTGCCTCAGCCTCCCAAAATGCTGGGATTACAGACGTGAGCCCTGCACCTGCCTGTATACTTTCCAGAGTTCCCTTCTTACTACTCAAACCCTCATTATTCCAGTCTCCTATTAACAATTCTTCATATAGTCCATCCTCATTATTCGTGGGTTCTGTATTTATAAATCTGTCTACCTTGCTAAAATGTATTTGGACCCCAAATCAATAATTCTGGTGCTTTTGCCATTATCTGAAGACACGTATATGCAGAGAGCAGCAAAATTTTTAAGTCACATGATGCGCCCATTCCCAGCTGAGGTCCAACAAGGTGACACTTTGCCTTCTTTTTAAAATTTTTCTAAGACAGAGTCTTGCTCTATCGCCCAGGCTGGAGTGCAGTGGCATGATCTTGGCTCACTGCAACCTCCACCTCCGGGGTTCAAGCGATTCTCTTGCCTCAACCTCCTGAGTAGCTGGGGTCACACACGTGTGCCACCATGTAGGCTAATTTCTACATTTTTATTTTATTTTTATTTATGTTTTAATTTTATTTATTTATTTATTTATTGAGACACAGTCTTGCCCTGTCTTCAGACTGGAGTGCAGTGGCGCAATCTCGGCTCAGTGCAACCTCTGCCTTCTGGGTTCAAGCGATTCTCCTGCCTCAGCCTCCTGAGTAGATGGGACTACAGGCACGTGCCACCATGCCTGGCTAATTTTTGTACTTTTAGTGGAGATGGGGTTTCACCATGTCAGACAGGATGGTCTTGATCTCTTGACCTCGTGATCCGCCTGTCTCGGTCTCCCAAAGTGCTGGGATTACAGGCATGAGTCACCGCGCCCGGCCAATTTCTGTATTTTTATTAGAGACAGAATTTCACCATGTTGGCCAGGCTGGTCTTGAACTCCTGACTTCAAGTGATCCTTCCGCCTCGGTCTCCCAAAATGCTAGGATTACAGGCATGAGCCACTGTACCTGGTCACACTCTGCCTTCTTGTCTCAGTTTTCAGACTGCAAACAAGTGTCCTTTCTGCAGTGTATTTAGTGTCATATCTTTCACAGTTCTGTGCTTTTTGTGATTTTGCTGCTTATAACGGCCCCCAGCCAGGTGCGGTGGCTCTCACCTGTAATCTGAGCACTTTGGGAAGCCAAGGCAGGTGGATCACCTGAGGTCAGGAGTTAGAGACAGCCTGCCCTGTCTCTACTAAAAATTAAAAAAATTAGCCGGGCATGGTGGTGCATGCCTGTAATCCCAGCTACTCCGGAGGCTGAGGCAGGAGAATCGATTGAGTCTGGGAGGTGGAGGTTGTAGTGAGCTGAGATCATGCCACTGCACTCCAGACTGGGGAACAGAGTGAGACTCCATCTCAACAACAACAACAAAAGGCCCCTAAGTGTCCTCCTGAAGTGCTATCGAGTGTCTCTGAGTACAAGAACGCTGTGAAGTGCCTAATGGAGAAAGTACATTTGTTAGATAAGCTTTGTTCAGGCATGAGTTACAGTGCTGTTGGCCGTGAGTTCAGTGTCAATGAATCAACAATATGTATTAGATAAGGCATCCTTCAACACACACACATAAAACACAAGGTTATGTATTGATTGCTTTATAAAAATATTGTGACCAGAGGCTTGGAGAAACCCAATCCTGCATTTTGTTTAGAGCAATGATTCAATATTTGCCAATTCAGTGTCCGTGGTGACTTTATACAACATAACTATCTTGAATAATGTGAATCAATGATATTAAACTTTCCCTCTTCTAGCTGGGCACAGTGGCTCCTGCCTGTAATCCCAGCACTTTGGGAGGCTGAGGAGGGCGGATTGCTTGAGTCCAAGAGTTTAAGACTAGTCTGGGCAACATGGCGAAAACCTGTCTGCAAAAAACACAAAAATTAGCTGGGCATGGTGGCACTCATCTGTAGTCCCAGCTACTTTGGAGGCGGTGGTGGGAGAACCACTGGAGCCTGGGAAGCAGAGGTTGCAGTGAGCCAAGATCCTGCTACTCCACTCCAGCCTGGGCAATGGAGTGAGACTCTGTCTCAAAAAAAAGGAAAAAAGAAAAGAAAGAAAAAGAAAAATTGTCTGGAAAATTTGCAGAAAGCATAGCTATTTTTATTAGTCTGTAGCCACATTTTGAGCCAAACTTGTCAATGAAAAGAGTCAAACTCTGTAAAATATTTGAAGAGATTTATTCTGAGCCAAATAAGAGCGACCATGGCTGTGACACAGCCCTCAGGAGATTCTGAGAACATGTCCCCAAGGTGGTCCGGGTGCAGCTTGATTTTATACACTTTAGGGAAGCACTAAATATCAATCAAGTACATTTAAAGATTTGCAATTGGTCTGGGTTATAGGTAAATTAAAAATTTTCTGGGCCGGGCGCGGTGGCTCACGCCTGTAATCCCAACGCTTTGGGAGGCCGAGGCAGGTAGATCACGAGTTCAGGAGATTGAGACCATCCTGGCTAACACGGTGAAACTCCATCTCCACTAAAAATACAAAAAGAAATTAGCCGGGTGTGGTGGCGGGTGCCTGTAGTCTCAGCTATTTGGGAGGCTGAGGCAGGAGATGTAGTCTTGCTCTGTTGCCCAGGCTGGAGTGCAGTGACACGATCTCAGCTCACCTGAGGTCAGGGGTTCGAGACCAGCCTGGCCAATATGGCAAAACCCCATCTCTACTAAAAAAACAAAAAAATTAGCTGGGCGTGGTGGCACATGCCTGTAATTGCAGCTACTCAGGAGGCTGAGGCAAGAGAGTTGCTTGAACCCAGGAGGCAAAGGTTGCAGTGAGCTGAGATCGTGCCACTGCACTCCAGCCTGGGTGACAGAGTGGGACTCCATCTCAAATTAATTAATTAATTAATTGTGCATTGTAGTCTTTTGTCAGTAGAAATTTCAGGATTCGCAAGAGAAGTTACATTTTAGACATGGTAGCCCCCTTGATGGTTCTTATTAAACTGGGATTCATTTAAATGAAATAATAATAGCTACAATAAGCTTCATTGTAGTCCTCTTAATATATTTTTAATGTGATCCTTAGTTGTAAATTGAAGCTCAGTTCCCACATCAGTACTTATTCCCTGCTGAAAGAGCGCCGAACAAAACTCCTCTTTTTCATTCGAACACAGCCCTATGTTCTCCATTCATCTCCCACTGTTTGGGGATATTAACGGGACATGAACGCGCTGCCTCATTATTGCTGGAGGGCTCTGAGTCACAGCTTCCACAGATGATGAAGCCTCAAGGTAATGAATTAATTAATCTTAGAGCATCTCTTCTTGTTTGAAGACCATGGGAGTCCTTTACCATTACTTGAGTAATAGATTGTCTTTAGTTCCTGATTTTTTTTTTCTGTTGCTTCTAAGAAGAGACAAGTTTGCACTAATGCATTGGAAATCATCGAAGCCTTCTAAGTCTTCATTTTTCCTTCTTTCAGTTCCCATTAAGTAAATCCACTGAGCTGTTCCACAAAGAACACCAGGGATATTAGAGGATATTTGCCTCTAGAGATTGCTACCAATCCCTCGCCTCTCGGGGTTCCTGGAAGAACTGACATGTGCAGAAGGTGCCCAGTAAATGTCAGTTTCATCCCTTTGGTGTTGCCAGATTTAGCAAAATGATTTTTTTCTTTATGTTTTTAAATTTTTTTGTTTTTATTTTTTTTCCAAGACTGAGTTTCGCTCTTGTTGCCCAGATTGGAGTGCAATGGCATGATCTCAGCTCACTGCAACCTCTGTCTCCCGGGTTCAAGCGATTCTTCTGCCTCAGCCTCCTGAGTAGCTGGGATTACAGGCGCCTGCCACCACACCCAGCTAATTTTGTATTTTCAGTAGAGATGGGGTTTCACCATGTTGGCCAGGCTGGTCTCAAACTCCTGAGCTCAAGTGAACTGCCTGCCTCAGCCTCCCAAAGTACAGGGATTACAGGCGTGACCCACTGTGCCCGGCTTAATTTTTTTAATTTTTTATTCGTTTTTGATCAGTGTCAGAATTTAATTTTTTTTTCTTTTGAAACAGGGTCTCACTCTGCCACCCAGACCCACCTCAAACATAAGAAATATGTCTGACAAACAGTTACTTTGATAAAGTATAGAGGTTAAAAATCCTCTTACTTCTAGAATCCTAGGAATTGAACTACCCCTGAGAATCCAAAATTCTGGGGTGCAGTGGCACAATCATAGCTCATTGCAGCCTCAAACTTCTAGGCTCAAATGATCCTCCCGCTCGGCCTCCCAAGTAGCTGGGTCTACAGGCAAGTGCCACCAAGCCCGACTGCTTTTTGTGTTTTTAGTAGAGATGGGGGTCTCACCATGTTGCCCAGGCTGGTCTCAAACTCCTGGGCTCTAAGCGATCCTCCCACCTGGGCCTCCCAAAGTGTTGGGATTACAGGCGTGAGCCACCATGGCCAGCCAGCAAAATAAATTTTTAAAATATCCGGGTGCAGTGGCTCACGCCTGTAATCCCAGCACTTTGGGAGGCAGAGGAGGGCGGATCACGAGGTCAGGAGATCGAGACCATCCTGGCTAACATGGTGAAACTAAAAATATAAAAAAAAATTAGCTGGGCGTGGTGGCAGGAGCCTGTAGTCCCAGCTACTCTGGAGGCTGAGGCAGGAGAATGGCGTGAACCTGGGAGGTGGAGCTTACAGGGAGGCAAGATTGCGCCACTGAACTTCAGCCTGGGCCAGAGTGAGACTCCCTCTCAAAAAAATAAAAATAAAATAAATAAATGTTAAAAATACAGGGCACCCAGCTAACTTTGAATTTCAGGCTAACAATGAAGAAGTTTTTAGTATAAGTAAGTGCCCAATTATTGCATGGGGGCATACTTACACTAAAAAGGTATTTATCATGTATCTGAAATTCAAAGGTAACTTAGCATCCTACATTTCACCCGGCAGTCCTAGTCCCTTCCCCCACTCCACTTTGCGGGTCCCAGTCTCCTTTGCTAGAAACCCAATTTTGCTCTATTTTTTTCCCTAACAAATGTAATTAAAGGAATTGTGTAGAAATTATTTGGGAAATTTTCTTTCTTTCTTTCTTTCTTTCTTTTTTTTTTGAGACACAGTCTCCCTCTGCCACCCAAGCTGGAGTGCAGTGGCCGGATCTCAGCTCACTGCAAGCTCCACCTCCCGGGTTTACGCCATTCTCCTGCCTCAGCCTCCTGAGTAGCTGGGACTACAGGCGCCCGCCACGTCGCCCGGCTAGTTTTTTGAATTTTTTAGTAGAGATGAGGTTTCACCGTGTTAGCCAGGATGGTCTCGATCTCCTGACCTCGTGATCCGCCCGTCTCGGCCTCCCAAAGTGCTGAGATTACAGGCTTGAGCCACCGCGCCCGGCCTCTTTCTTTCTTTTTTTTTTTTTTTTGTAGATTATAAGATTTTTTTTCTAGAAACTCAGTTTTGCCCTATTTTTCTGTCTAACAAATTTAGTTAAGGGAATTGTATATGATTCATTAGGGAAAATTTTTTTTTTTGTAGACAATAGGTGGTTTCTCTATTTTAGGCAGGGATCAGATTTTTTTTTTTTTTTTTTTTTTTTTTGAGATAGAGTCTCGCTCTGTTGCTCAGGCTGGAGTGCAGTGGGGTTTTTTTTGAGATGGAGTCTCGCTCTGTTGCTCAGGCTGGAGTGCAGTGGGGTGATCTCGGCTCACTGCAACCTCCGCCTCCCAGGTTCAAGCAATTCTCCCTGCCTCGGCCTCCTCAGTAGCTGGGATTACAGGTACATACCAGCATGCCCTGCTAATTTTCTTATTTTTCAGTAGAAACGGAGTTTTGCTATGTTGGGCAGGCTGGTCTCAAACTCCTGATCTCAGGTGATCCACCTGCCTCAGCCACCCAAAGTGCTGGAATTAAAGGCGTGAGCCACTGCACCTGGCCTTAGTTTTTTTTTTTTTTTTTTTTTTTTTTTTTTTTAAGCATTGCAAATACTAAAAAGTCTTCTCATGGCATATAATTCAGTGCCTGGCACATAATGGTTCTTAATGAATATTTAACAATTGAATGAATGATTGAATGAATGCCTGGACGAACATAGTCCTGAGGCTGTGTATGTAGAGAAAGAGCAAGTAAGATTTCAGCTAAGATGATCAATTGCTGTTAGGTGAGACCAAAAGGACTATGGAGAAGGAAGATGTAATAATGAGGGGACTAGCAGGCTGAATAATGGCCTCCCAAAGATGCCCACATCTGAGTCTCTTGGGAATATGTTACTTTACATGGCAAAAGGAACTTTGTAGATGCAATTTTCACCTAAAGATTATTCCTTTTTGTTTTTTTTTGAGTTAGGGGCTCACTCTGTTGTCCAAGCTGGAGTACTGATGTGATCATAGCTCACTGCAACCTCAAACTCCCAGGCTCAAACGATCCTCCTGCCTTGGCCTCCAGAGTAGCTGGGACTACAGGTGTGCACCACCACACCTGGGTAATTAAATCAATTTTTTTTTTTTTTTTTTTTGGTGGAGAGGGAGGTTGTATTAGTCTGTTCTTGCATTGCTATAAAGAACTACCTGAGACTGGGTAATTTATAAAGAAAAGAGGTTTAGTTGACTCACAGTTCCACAGGCTGTACAGGAGGCATGTCTGGGAGGCCTCAGGAAACTTTCAGTCATGGCGGCAGGCAAAGGGGAAGCAGGCACGTCTTACATGGCTGCAGCAGGAGGAAGGGAGAGGAGGGGGAAGTGCTACACACCTTTTTTTTTTTGTTTTTTGAGACTGAGTCTTGCTCAGTCACCCAGGCTGGAGTGCAGTGAGGCAATCTCGGCTCACTGCAAGCTTCGCCTCCTGGGTTCACACCATTCTCCTGCTTCAGCATCCCGAGTAGCTGGGACTACAGCTGCCTGCTACTATGCCAGGCTAATTTTTTTGTATTTTTAGTAGAGACAGGGTTTCACCATGTTACCCAGGATGGTCTCGATCTCCTGACCTTGTGATCCGCCCGTCTTGGCCTCCCAAAGTGCTGAGATTACAGGCGGGAGCCACCACGCCCGGCCTGCTACACACTTTTTTTTTTTTTTTTTTTTTTTTTTGGAGACGGAGTCTCGCTCTGTCGCCCAGGCTGGAGTGCAGTGGCCGGATCTCAGCTCACTGCAAGCTCCGCCTCCCGGGTTTATGCCATTCTCCTGCCTCAGCCTCCCGAGTAGCTGGGACTACAGGCGCCCGCCGCCTCGCCCGGCTAGTTTTTTGTATTTTTTTTTTAGTAGAGACGGAGTTTCACCCTGTTAGCCAGGATGGTCTCGATCTCCTGACCTCGTGATCCGCCCGCCTCGGCCTCCCAAAGTGCTGGGATTACAGGCGTGAGCCACCGCGCCCGGCCCTGCTACACACTTTTAAACTAACCAGGGCTCATGAGAACTCACTCACTATCACGAGAACAGCAAGGAGGCACTCTCCCTCCATGATCCAATCACCTCCCACCAGGTCCCTCCCCTAACACTGCGGATTATAATTTGGCATGAGATTTGGACAGGGACACAAATCCACACCATAGCAGGGGCTCTCACTATTTTCCCCAGACTGGTCTTGAACTCATGGCCTGACAAGCGATCCCAAAGTGCTGTGATTACAGGTATGAGCCACCACATCAAGCCAACATAGGGATCGGCACTCTAGCCTAGGCGACAGAGGAGACTCCGTCTCAAAAAAGTTAATTAACTAATTAAAACAAATAAAATAAATAAATAAATAAATAACCCTACACCTTCTGCCTCTGTGACTTTGCCTGTTCTGGGTATTTCGTGTGAATAGACCCATGCATCCGGTGGTCTGGGCACCTTTAAAACGCTTAGCCCCCATGTCGGCCCATGGCCTCCGGATTGGACGGCGCGGGAGGGGGGTGCGCGGGGCGCCCAATCCCTCCGGAGCATCTGGACTGGCCCGTGCAGGCGCGGGCGCCGGCAGAGGGCATCTGAGGGGCCGGGAAGCCCGGAAGTGGTGCAGGAAGCCGCCGACCACGCCGGCTTCTGATCGCTGGCACCCAAATTCAAGACAACCCTGGTGACATAGCAAGAGTCTGTCTCTACAAAAAATTAAAAATTAGCCAGGCATGGTGGTGCCTGCCTGTGGTGCCAGCTACTCGTGAGGCTGAGGCGGGAGGATCACTTCAGCCTCGGGGTTTGAGGCTGCAGTTAGCTATAACTGTACTACTGCCTTCCAGCCTGGGTGACAGAGTTAAGACTTTGTCTAAAAAAAAAAAAGAGAGGCCGGGCGCGGTGGCTCAAGCCTGTAATCCCAGCACTTTGGGAGGCCGAGACGGGCGGATCACGAGGTCAGGAGATCGAGACCATCCTGGCTAACACCGTGAAACCCCGTCTCTACTAAAAAATACAAAAAACTAGCCGGGCGAGGTGGCGGGCGCCTGTAGTCCCAGCTACTCGGGAGGTTGAGGCAGGAGAATGGCGTAAACCCAGGAGGCGGAGCTTGCAGTGAGCTGAGATCCGGCCACTGCACTCCAGCCTGGGCGGCAGAGCGAGACTCCGTCTCAAAAAAAAAAAAGAAAAAGAGAGAGAGAAAGGGAGATGGGAAGATTCTATGCTGCTGACTTTGAAGATGTTGGATGGGGAGCCAAGGAGTGCAGGAAGCATCTAGAAGCTTGGAAGAGGCAAGAAAATGGACTCTACTTTAGGACCTCCAGGAGGAATGCAGTCCTGCAGACCCATTTTAGACTCTGACCCCCTAAATTCTAAGACAACAAATTTGTGTTCTTTTAAGCCATTAAATTCGTGGAATTTGTTACCTCAGCAATGGAAAAATGATACAAGGGGGATCAAAGTAATAAGCAAAGAAGGAGATGTTTTGGTGAGCTGGAAGCTTGCCCAGCTGGGAGAAATGTAACAGAAATTTACTTGGGACCAGTAACAAGGATAAGGAGCCGGAAAGGCTAGAAATCAACAAATGAGCAGATAAAAAGGGTTAGAGAACATAGATATGGGCAGATTGCCAACAACTGAAGAGAATGGATATATTGGTTTGCTGGGGCTGCCATAACAAAATAGCACACACAGGGTGACTTAGACAATAGAAATTAATTTGCTCACAGTTCTGGAGGCAAGAAGTCCAAGACCAGTGTGCCTGCTGAGTTGGTTTCACACGGCTGCCTTCTTGCTGTGTCTTTACATAGTCTTTCCTCGGTGTGAAAACATCCCTGGTGCCTTGTTTTTTTTCTTTATTTTTAAAATAAAAACAGAGAGAGAGAGAGAGAGAGAGTCTCGCTATGTTGAGAGAGAGAGAGAGAGTCTCGCTATGTTGCCCAGGATGGTTTCAAACTTCTGAGCTCAAGCAGTCCTCCTGACTTGGCCTCCCGAAGGGCTGGGATTACAGGCATGAGCCACCACGCGCAGCCCCTGGTGCCTCTTTGTGCGTCCAAATTTTCTCTTTTTTTTTTTTCTGGGACGGAAGCTTGCTCTATCACCCAGGCTGTAGTGGAGTGGCTGGATCTCGGCTCACTGTAACCTCCCCCTCCCAGGTTCAAGCAATTCTCCGGCCTCAGCCTCATGTGTAGTTGGGATTACAGGCATGTGTCACCACACCCAGCTAATTTTTGTATTTTCAATAGAGACAGGGTTTCACCATGTTGGCCAGGCTAGTCTCAAGTGATCTTCCTACCTCAAGTGAGCCTCCTGCTTTGGCCTCCTCAAGTGCTGGGATTACAGTGTGAGCCACCGAGCGTGGCCCCAAATTTCCTCTTCTTATAAGGACACCAGACAGATTGGATTAGAGCCCATCCTAAAGGTCTCACTTTAACTTCATTTCGATTTTAAAGGCCCTATCTTCAAACACAGTTGCCTTCTAAGGTACTGGAAATTAGGGCTTCAACATATGAATGTTGGAGGGCATCATTTAGCCCATAACAACTGGGTTGATAAATTGAGGGACAGCCTACAGAATAGCTGGTTAGTGGTCTGGCTTGGAGACTAAGGCCATTTGACAGTTCAACACAATGTGAAGCAATCCAGGATTGGAAGCCAGACTGGGAACAGAGAACCTAAGGGTGACGATTGGTGATCATTTGAATACGATCTGTAGATTAGGTAAGCGTATGATCTCCGTGCTTATTTCCTTATTTTGATCATTGTACTGTGGTCACGTAAGATGTCAGTATTTCAGGAAGCTTGGGTGAAGAGTATGTGGTAACTCTTTGTACTATTTTTGCAACTTCTTTCAAAGTCTGTAGTTATTTCAAAATTAAAAGTTAAAAATCAAGGCCGGGCACAGTGGCTCGTGCCTGTAATCCCAGAACTTTGGGAGGCCAAGGCCAGCGGATCACCTGAGACAGGAGTTGGAGACCAGCCTAAATACCAAAATGAGCCAAGCATGGTGGTGCATGCCCATAGTCCCAGCTACTTGGGAGCCTGAGGCAGGAGAATCGCTTGAATTTGGGAGGGAGAAGTTGCAGTGAGCCGAAATCACACCACTGTGCTCCAGCCTGGGCAACAGGAGTCTGTCTCAAAAAAAAGAAAAAAAAGAAAAGTTAAAAATCAGGGCCAGGCATGGGAGATCATGCCTGTAATCCCAGCATTTTGGGAGGCTGAAGTGGGCAGATCATGAGGTCAGCAGCTCGAGACCATCCTGGCTAACACAGTGAAACCCCGTTTCTACCAAAAATACAAAAATAAAATTAGTCGGATGTGTGGCGGGTACCTGGAGTCCCAGTTACTTGGGAGGCTGAGACAGGAGAATGGCGTGAACCCGGGAGGTAGAGCTTGCAGTGAACCGAGATTACGCCACTGCACTCCAGCCTGGGCGACAGAGCAAGACTCCATCTCAAAAAAAAAAAAAATTCAGAGCTGGGTTTGGTGGCATGTGCCCGTAGTCCCAGCTACTGGGGATGCTGAGGTGGGAGTATTGCTTGAGTCCTGGAGTTCAAGACTAACCTGGGAAACATAGCGAGACCCTTCTTTCAAAAATAAATAAATGCAATCATTAAAAGTTAACCATTTGAAAACTAAATAAAAGTAGGGTAAATAAGAGAACAGGTTTGGATGTGACTGTGAAAGAGTAGGAAAAAAGGTCAGAAAAGGCCAGACATGGTGGCTCATGCCTATAATCGCAGCACTTAGGGAGTTCAAGGCAGGAGGATGACTTGAAGCCAGTAGTTCAAGACGAGCCTGGGCAACATAACGACACCCTGACTGTACAAAAAAATTACAAAATTTGCTGGGCATGGTGGCAGGCGTCTGTAGTCCCAGTTACTCGGGAGGCTGAGGCAGGAAGATCCGCTGAGCCCTGGAGTTTAAGGTTGCAGTGAGCTATGATTGCACCACTGCACTCCAGCCTGGGAAACAGGGTAAGATCCTATCTCAAAAAAAAAAAAAAAAAAAAAAAAAAGATCAAGAAAAAAAGAAGCAAGGAGAAAAATGAGCTCTATGAGGTGAGAGACTCTACAGTGTCTGTTGCTTGGGTTCCCACTAACACCCCACTTTTGGGACAGTGCCTGGAAGCTGGGAGCTCAGGATATGTTTTGGGAAGTGAGGATCACTGAGGCACGAACTGAAGAGGAGAAGGCACACTGGGCCTCATCTCGCATTCATAAAAGCCCTTACATTGTAACTTTTGATATTCTCTCTAGAGGAAGTCACACAATCAGTTCAGTGTATTGCGTGTGTTGCAAATGTGAATTCGTGGCCTGCAAACATTTAAAACACATTGCCATTTTGGTGACTTGAGTTTTGCTATCGCTTCATTTCTTTTTCTCTTTTTTTTTTTTTTTTTTTTTGAGAGGGAGTCTCGGTCTGTCACCCAGGCTGGAGTGCAGTGGCGCCATCTCGGCTCACTGCCAGCTAATGACAATACTTTTCTCTTTTTTTTTTTTCATAGAGCAGGGGTCTTCCTATATTGCCCAGGCTGGTCTGGAACTCCTGCCCTCAAAGGATCCTCCTAATTCTTCCAAAGTGCTTGGATTACAGACATGTGCCACTGCGCCCGGCCAAATGCACCCCCTTTTTTTAGTGTACAATTCAATGGTTTTTAATATATTCACCAATTCATGTAGCCATCACACCTATCAAATTTCAAAATGTATTTGGCCGGACGCGGTGGCTCACGCCTGTAATCCCAGCACTTTGGGAGACTGAGACGGGCGGATCACGAGGTCAGGAGATCGAGACCATCCTGCCAAACACGGTGAAATCCCGTCTCTACTAAAAATACAAAACTTAGCCGGGCGCGGTGGCGGGCGCCTGTAGTCCCAGCTACTCCGGAGACTGAGGCAGGAGAATGGCGTGAACCCGGGAGGCGGAGCTTGCAGTGAGTGGAGATCGCGCCACTGCACTCCAGCCTGGGCGACAGAGAGAGATTCCGTTTCAAAAAAAAAAAAAAAAAAAAAAAAGTTTTCATCATTCCAAAAAATAACACCATATGGGAGGCCGAGGCGGGCAGATCACTCGAGATCAGCCTGGCCAACATGTTGAAACCCCGTCTCCACTAAAAATACAGAAATTAGTCGGGCGTGATGGCGCACGCGTGTAGTCCCAGCTACTCGGAAGGCTGAGGCAGGAGAATGGCGTGTAGTCCCAGGGAGGCTGAGGCAGGAGAATCTCTTGAACCTGGGAGGCGGAGGTTGCAGTGAGTCCAGATCGCGCCGTTGCACTCCAGCCTGGGCGACAGAGCGAGACTCCATCTCAAAAAATCTAATTAATGGCCGGGCGCGGTGGCTCAAGCCTGTAATCCCAGCACTTTGGGAGGCCGAGGCGGGCGGATCACAAGGTCAGGAGGTCGAGACCATCCTGGCTAACACAGTGAAACCCCGTCTCCACTTAAAAAATACAAAAAACTAGCCGGGCGAGATGGTGGCGCCTGTAGTCCCAGCTACTCGGGAGGCTGAGCCAGGAGAATGGCTTGGACCCGGGAGGCGGAGCTTGCAGTGAGCTGAGATCCGGCCACTGCAGTCCAGCCTGGGCGACAGAGCGAGACTCCGTCTCAAAAAAAAAAAAAAAAAAAAAAAAAAAAAAAAAAAATCTAATTAATAAATAAAAAGAAATATAAATAAATAAATAACCCCATTACTTCTGCCTCTGTGGCTTTGCCTGTTCTGGGTATTTGCCTCTGTGGTATTTGCCTGTTCTGATGGGGAGTTTTCAGGTACCCCTCCCTCGCAAGCTCAGGCTACCGCCTTGCGGTGCGTAGCCAAGGCTCCTTCAATCCCGCAGCCCCAGACTTCTTTTTTTTTTTTTTTTTTTTTTTGAGGCGGAGTATCGCTCTGTCGCCCGGACTGGAGTGCAGTGGCCAGATCTCAGCTCACTGCAAGCTCCGCCTCCCGGGTTTACGCCATTCTCCTGCCTCAGCCTCCCGAGTAGCTGGGACTACAGGCGCCCGCCACCTCGCCCGGCTAGTTTTTTTTTGTATTTTTTAGTAGAGACGGGGTTTCACCGTGTTAGCCAGGATGGTCTCGATCTCCTGACCTCGTGATCCGCCCATCTCGGCCTCCCAAAGTGCTGGGATTACAGGCTTGAGCCACCGCGCCCGGCCAGCCCCAGACTTCTTATGCTTGATGGTGGCCTCTCGCTGTTAGTAGCCTTGGGCGGGTTTCACAGGTCTCAATGTTACCTTTTAAACGTTTCAAAAGCACAGAAGAAATGAAATGCCGTGGGTTTGTGATTGGACTTAGGATTGCAGATAGAGATGATGGTTTTGGTGCTGCTTAAAACAGTGCGGCATGTACATTGCAGAGAGCTTGAGGATTAGGGTCCGACTTTTTCTTGACGGTAAAATAGATATAACATGAATGTGCCGTTTTAAGTGACTTTACAGTTAAGTGGCATTAAGTACATTCACATTGCTTTGCAAACATCCCCATCCATCTCTAGGACTTCTTCATCTTCACAAACTGAAACTCTACACCTTAAACTCGCCATTCCTCCTTTCCTCCAGCCTTTAGCAACCGCCATTTTTCTCTGAATATGACTGCCCTTGACATATCATCTAAGTGGAATCTTACAATATTTGCCCTTTTGTGATCAGCTAGGGTCAGGTTTTTGCAGATAAATGAGATATTTCTTTATGCATTAGTGGACATGTTCATTGCCTGCCTCAGCAGATGTGTATACGGGAAATACTTCATTGACACTTAAAGTTGCAAATTTTTTTGTTCCCTTTTTTAGGGGGAGCAAAGGCTAGTTTTAAAATTGTCGATGTCCATATGAACGGTTCACTCCCTTTGATATGGATATCCATTTTTGCTGTCTGATTTTCCATGCAGGAATCCATGCAGGGGTAAATATTATCCTTGGCTTTGAGCAGTTTCTAGTTGGAGTCACTTCCCTAGGAAGCTAAGAGTTTTCACCAGAAATAATTTTCCCTTTACCTTGAAGATACATTCTTTGTATGGATATTAACCACTCCAAACTCTTGACCAAGACTGGAACTCTGGCAGTAATGTACTTAGGGATTTATTGATGTCTGCTTATACAAGAATCTTTTAAAGCAGCAAAATTTATTCAAGCATAGAGGTTGTTTTCTTAAATGATTACTGTGTTTTAAGTCACATTTTAGACACGAACTGCCTGTTCTCAAGTTGAAACATTCACATCTCTTAAGTTCATTATTGGAGTGTTTAACCTGGTGGCCAGCAAAATTAATGCTTATTTTGAAAAAGTAAGTTAGGGAGTGCTTCCAAGTAACCTTAATTCATGATATGACATTATAGAAGCACTGAACGGTTGACTGGCATTTTTACGTTAGTGTTTATTAGTAAGTTAAACATTGTTATTTCTTAAAATCTAGGAATCAGTGATGGACCTTCAGTTTCTGCATTAACAAATGGTTTTGACACTCCAGAAGAAAGGTATCAGAAGCTTAAAAAGGCAAGTGGATGTGTTAGAAAATCTTTTTTCTTATGTTAGTCTTCCTTATGTTAAATGATAGAGAAATATTGTTATTAAACTTGTACATTAAGGTTTTGTAAGTGCAGTATTTTCTCCTGAAACCTAGCCATGAATTGGTTTTTTTTTGTTTTATCTTGTTTTAGAGACAAGGTCTCACTCCTGTCACCCAGGCTGGGGTGCAGTGGCGTGATCATTGCTTGGTGGAGCCTTGAACCCCTGGCTCAAGTGATTCTCCTGCCACAGCCTCCCAAGTAATTGGGACTACAGGCGCAAGCCACTGTACCCAGCCAGTTTTTTTTTTTTTTTTTTTTTTTTTTTTACATATTCTTTTGTAGAGATCGGTCTCACTTTGTTGACCAGTCTGGTCTCGAACTTCTGGCCACAAACGATACTCCTGCCTCAGCCTCCCACAGTGCTGAGATTCCAGATGTGAGCCACCACACCTGGCCTTAAAGTATTATTTTAATGATATTTAAAACAGCAAAAATAGTTGTTTGCTGGAAAACATTTTGGGGAAGATTTAGCATTTTCAGTGTTAATTTGATTCCTAGGAAATATGAGGCAGTTATTTTAATCATTTGGAAAGAGACCTAATATGATTCTTTGGATGATGGATAAATAGGTCCTTAAATGGGAAAAGTATTATGAAATATATACAGATTAGTAATGCTTCTGATTCCTATGTGTAATCTGTTCTACTTGGAAGTGTTCTGCTGAAGTCTCATTGAGTAATTCAGAAAGCCCAGCTGTGTGAGAATGCTGTGCTCACATGGAATATGCAGCACTATTGTGACATGTTTTATTTCCCTTTCCCAGCATTCCATGGACTTTTTTCTATTTCAGTTTGGCCTTTGCACTTTTAAGTATGACTACACAGATTCAAAGTAAGTTGTTTTAACAAACGTTGGGAATTCTGTTTTTGTGGCACAGTGTCACCTCCTAAGTCTCCTTTTATCTTATCCCAGGTATATAACGAAGTCATTTAACTTCTATGTTTTCCCGAAACCCTTCAATAGATCCTCACCAGATGTCAAATTTGTTTGTCAGGTAAGTAGCATAATTGAGTTTTTTCTTTTCTGAATTGCTGATGAGGCAGCATGAAGATGTGGAATCAGAATTTGGTTCTACTACTAACTTTGGGCTTTGGGGCAAATCATTTCACCTTTGTCCTTTAGTTTTAGGGTAATAAATAAATGACCCTGTTATCTCCTCCATTGCTGTAGAATGAATTAAGAAGGGCCAGATGCAGCAGCTCATGCCTGTAATCCTAGCACTTTGGGAGGTTGGGGTGGGCGGATCATGAGGTCAGGAGGTCAAGACCATGCTGGCTAACATGGTGAAACCCCGTCACTACTAAAAATACAAAAAAAAAAAAAATTAGCTGAGCGTGGTCATGGGTGCCTGAAATCCCAGCTACTGGGGGAAGCTGAGATAGGAGAATGGCGTGAACTGGGGAGGCAGAGGTTGCAGTGAGCCGAGATCACTCCACTGCACTCCAGCCTGGGCAACACAACGAGACTCTGTCTCAGAAAAAAAAAAAAAAAAAAAAAAAAGAATGAATTATGGAATAAGATGCAGAGACAGGCAGATGGATATGAGAACATGAGGTTTAGTAATTGTAAAACTGAATTTGAAAACATAGCTTCGTAACTCCATTTGGGATTTTTATTATCTTACCCCCAACTTGAACCACCTACACATCAAGACTTACAGGCTTCTTGGCTGGACATGGTGGTTTATACCTGTAATCCTAGCAGTTTTGGAGGCTGAGACGGGAGAATCACTTGAGCTAAGGAGTTTGAGACCAGCCTGGGCATAAAATAGTGAGACCTCATCTCTATTTTAAAATAAAAATAAAAATAAACAAAAGACTGGGAGGCTTCTCGCTATCCTAACTCATTCACCTCGCATCTCCTTCAAGGGTGTAGACCTTTATTTTCTGGAAAAGCAGAGTATGTGTGTATCCTATCCAAAAAGAGAGAGCCCAGAAGGGGTTAAACTGTGCTCACTTCCTTTTCTCAAGCTCACTAATTAGGAAACACGGGGTAGAAAAAAAACTACTGTTTCCTCTTGAGGAGAAGAGAGCTTCATTGATGGGGCAATATTAGGGAGGTTCTCCTTTAGGATATTCCCTCTAGAGGTGTTGTAGCTGACCTGGTAGACACTCAGTAAATATCACTTTTTCCTTTCTGCTCTCTTGATTATCCGTTGTAATGGATAAGGAGAATGTAAATAAGGGGTATGGGTGTATGGCTATGTGATTAAAAATAAGTCTTAATCTTTTCTTATTTAAAATCTTGCATCCTATCTTCTATCCCACTAACAACATGAATTCATCTGAGTCTTGCCATCTTTCCCTTCTCTTGCAGATTAATGGTAATGCAGTTATGAAAGCCTCGAGGGTAGGCTTCACAGTGATTGAGTTATGTCAAATTCTTTCTCAAAACTGGCAGTATATAAACAAATGAAATCGAGAGTTAATCATATGCTTGTGGGCAAAAGAGAAAAGTTGAAGGTTAATTTTGGTCTTATAGACAGTTTCCTAAGTTAGCAAGTAAACCAGTTGACATTTTACCTTTACCCTGCAATCAGTTAATAGCTATTTATCAATCACTGTGGTATGGGATACCTAAAGAGTATTTGTACCTTTTTTTTTTTTTTAGACAAAGTTTCGCTCTTCTTGCCCAAGCTGGAGTGCAGTGGCATGATCTTGGCTCACCGCAACCTCTCCCTCCCGGGTTGAAGTGATTCTCCTGCCTCAGCTTCCCTAGTAGCTGGGATTACAGGCATGCACCAAGATCCTTGGCTAATTTTGTGTTTTTAGAATAGACAGGGTTTTTCTATGTTGAATCAGGCTGGTCTCGAACTCCCAACCCCAGGTGATCTGCCCGTCTCGGCCTCCCAAAGTGCTGGGATTACAGGCATGAGCCACTGCACGTGGCCTTATAGTGTGTGGTTTTTTTTTTTTTTTTTTTTTTTTTGGTAAATTTTCATTGAGGGAAAAGTAGGCTCAGTTGGGAAATTTGTGTGGATATAGTTTTCTGGTAGTACCAGCAACACAGAATTACTTAAAGTGGGTTCCATGGCTTTGGCCAGGAGTTAATCAAACAAAAGCAGAGGGTGGCAATGAGACACCTTAGGGATGGCACTCTGTTCTTTTTTTTATTTTTTTTTTTTTTGAGATGGAGTTTCGTTCTTAATTGCCCAGGCTAGAGTGTAATGGCATGATCTCAGCTCATTGCAACTTCCGCCTCCCAGGTTTAAGTGATTCTCCTGTGTCAGCCTCCCGAGTAGCTGTTACTACAGGCATGCACCACCATCCTGGCTAATTTTATATTTTTAGTAGAGGTGGGGTTTCTCCATGTTGGTCAGGCTGGTTTCAAACTCCCCACCTCAGGTGATCCTCCCACGTTGGCCTCCCAAAGTGCTGGGATTACAGGCATACATCATCACGCTGACTAATTTTATATTTTTAGTAGAGATGGGGTTTCTCCATGTTGATCAGGCTGATCTCGAATTCCTGACCTCAGGTGATCCTCCCACCTTGGCCTCCCAACGTGCTGGGATTATAGGCATGAGCCACCATGCCTGGCTGATGGCACTCTGTTTTAAATGACTAAGACAAATCTGGTTATTTTGGGAAATGTATTGGAAACAGATCAGAGGAACTTTGCCCATTGTACAAGCTGTGATTGTACACCTGGAATACTTAATACGGTTCTAGTTGCCAGCAACTCCTTTCATAAAAGCTATCATAGACTTGAAGATAGGCCTGACAGTGATGTCTAAAACAGATGAATAAAAGTGCTGGGGTTCTCTAGTCTGGAAAAACAAAGGCAGAGAAAAAGTTTAGACTCTGTAAATTTGGGAATTGTATGAAAAGGGAAATGTATTTTTGTATTTTCTTTGGTCTTTCATTTAAGGTTTTTGTTTTATTTAAAATTCTTTAGTTGTAGCAGGGTTGCATGCAAGGGCATTCAGTTCTGGAGTTAGTAATTAGGGTGAAAATTGGGTCAAAATCTCTCTCAGAAAGCTCTTATCACCCTTAAAGCATATAGGATTTGAGGATGCAACAACTTAATATGTTTTTAAAATATAGGACCCTGTGTGCACAGTTAGATGCTCCCATATTCTTGTCGAGATATGGAGGAATGGGTTGACAGAACCACACTTACACCCAGAAGAGTGTATTTGTAGAATAGTAGGGCAGTCAGGATAGCAGGACATTTATATCATTTTTGTCTTCTTTTTCTTTTCTTCCTCTTCCTTTTTCTGGCTAAAGATCTGTAGTTGAATTCATAGAAGGTATTTTATATATATGGTTGTGAAAAACTAAAATATAAGTGCTGTATGTAGAGTTAACAGATGTGTTTCTTTTCTTTTTCTTTTTTCTTTTTTTTTTTTTTTTTTTTTTTTTGGTTTTTGAGATGGAGTCTTGCTCTGTCGCCCAGGCTGGAGTGCAGTGGTGCAATCTCGGGTCACTACAACCTCCGTCTCCTGGGTTCAAGCAATTCTCTTGTCTCAAACCTCCAGAGTAGCTGGGACTACAAGCACCTGCCACCACGCCTGGATAATTTTTGTATTTTTAATAGAGACAGGGTTTCAGCATATTGGTCAGGCTGGTCTCGAACTCCTGACCTCAGGTGATCCACCCGCCCTGGCCTCCCAGTGTGCTAGGATTACAGACGTGAGCCATCGCGCCTGCCCAGATATGTTTCTCTTTTTTTTTTTTCTCTTTGTTTTTGAGACGGAGTTTTGCTCTGTTGCCAGGCTGGAGTGCAGTGGTGTGATCTTGGCTCACTGCAACCTCCACCTCCTGGGTTCAAGCGATCCTCCTGCCTCAGCCTCCTGAGTAGCTGGGACTATAGACATGTGCTACCATGCCCAGCTAATTTTTATATTTTTAAGAGAGATGGGGTTTCACCATGTTGGCCACGATGGTCTCGATTTCTTGACCTCGTGATCTGCCCACCTTGGCCTCCCAAAATGCTGGGATTACAGGTGTTAGCCACCACGCTTGGCTGTGTTTCTCTTCTTACTTCCTTTTCGCATGCCACTTCCTTCCCGTTTTACTCCTTTTTTCCTAGCTTTTATGTACATGTATACATATACACATATACCTAGACACACATACATATTAGCCTTTTTTTTTTTTTTTGAGACAGAGTCTCGCTCTGTCGCCCAGGCTGGAGTGCAGTGGCGTGATCTTGGCTCACTGCAAGCTCCGCCTCCTGGGTTCACACCATTCTCCTGCCTCAGCCTCCCCACCAGCTGGGACTACAGGCACCCGCCACCACACCCGGCTAATTTTTTTGTATTTTTAGTAGAGACAGGGTTTCACCGTGTTAGCCAGGATGGTCTCGATCTCCTGACCTCGTGATCCGCCGCCCGCCTCGGCCTCCCAAAGTGCTGGGATTACAGGCATGAGCCACCGTGCCCGGCTTTTTTTTTTTTTTTTTTAATGAGACAGAATCTCTCTGTCACTGAGGCTGGAGTGCAGTGGTATAGTCATGGCTGACTGCAGCCTTGACCTCGCTGGCTCAAGTGATCTTCCTGCCTTAGCCTCGTGAGTAGCTGGAACTACAGGCACATGCCACCATGCCCAGCTAATTTTTGTATTTTTTGTAGAGACAAGGTTTTACCATGTTGCCTTAGCCGGTCTCAAGCTCCTGGGCTCAAGCAGTCTGCCCACTTTGGCTTCCCAAAGTGCTGGGATTGCAAGCATATACCACTGTGCCAGGCTTACATTTTAAAAAATGGGCAGGGTGCGGTGACTCACGCCTGTAATCCCAGCACTTTGGGAGGCCGAGGCTGGCGAATCACAAGGTCAGGAGATCGAGACCATCCTGGCTAACACGGTGAAACCCCGTCTCTACTGAAAATACAAAAAAAATTAGCTGGACCTGGTGGCGGGCATCTGTAGTCCCAGCTACTCGGGAGGCTGAGGCAGGAGGAGAATGGCATGAACTCAGGGGGCGGAGGTTGCATTGAGCCAAGATCGCGCCACTGCATTCCAGCCTGGGTGACAGAGTGAGACTCCGTCTCAAAAATATGTATATATATATATATATATATATATATATATATATATGTGGAATCCTAATATTCACATTTTATGCAACTGGCATTTGCCACTCAGCAGAATGTCTTTTATTTCATAGTATGGATACATATAATTTGTTTAATCAGTTAATTGAAATTTGGAGGCTTTCCAATCTTTATCAGCAATTCTGTAGTCCACTTCTGTGTGCAGTATATCTTTTTGTATAGGTAAGAATTTTTTTGTATTATAGATTTCCTAGAAGGGGCATTGTTGAGACATAGGATATATGCATTTAAATTTTTGATGGATGTCTCAAATTGTCTTCCCAAATACGTGTTCTCATGTCCTGAATTTTTTCATTTTATTTGAGACAGAGTCTCACTCTGTTGCCCAGGCTAGAGTGCAGTGGCGTGATCTTGGCTCACTGTAACCTCCGCCTCCCGAGTTCAAGGGATTCTTCTGCTTCAGCCTCCCAAGTAGTTGGGTCTACAGGTGCGTGCCACCACGCCTGGCTAATTTTTGTATTTTTAGTAGAGACAGGGTTTCACCATGTTGACCACGCTGGTCTTGAATTCCTGACCTCAAGTGATCCGCCTGCCTTGGCCTCCCGAAGTGTTGTAATTACAGGCATGAGACTGCTCCCAGCTTCAACTCTTCAATCTTGAAAATGTTGTTTATGAGAAATCAAAGTAGTGGCTAGTAAACCGCAAAAGGTTATGTTAATTCAAAGGTTTTTTTTTTTTTTTTTTTTTTTTTTGGAGACAGAGTCCCTGTTGCCCCGGCTGGAGTACAGTGGTGCGATCTCGGCTCACTGCAAGCTCCGCCTCCTGGGTTCACGCCATTCTCCTCCCTCAGCCTCCTGAGTAGCTGGGAACAAAGGCGCCCACCACCTCAGCCGGCTAATTTTTTGTATTTTTAGTAGAGACGGGATTTCACCGTGTTAGCCAGGATGGTCTCGATCTCCTGACCTCGTGATTCGCCTGCCTTGGCCTCCCAAAGTGCTGGGATTACAGACATGAGCCACCGTGCCCGGCCACTGTTTTTTGTTTTTGTTTAAGACAGGGTCTCACTCTGTTGCCCAGGATGGAGTGCAGTAGCACAATCTCGGCCCACTGCAACCTCTGCCTCCCGGGTTCATGCCATTCTCCTGCCTCAGCCTCGTGAGTAGCTGGGATTACAGGCATGCACCACCACGCCTGGCTAATTTTTGTATTTTTAGTAGAGACGGGGTTTCACCATGTTGGTCAGGCTGGTCTTGAACTCCTGGCCTTGAACACCTCAGCCTCCCAAAGTGCTGGGATTACAGGCATGAGCCAACACACTCAACCTGTTTTTTGTTTTTTTTAAGAGGCAGAGTCTTGTTCCGTCACCCATGCTGGAGTCCAGTGGTGTGATCACAGCTCACTGCAGACTTGAACTCCTGGGCTCAAATGATTTTCTGATTCTCCCACCTCAGCTGTGGGATAGCTGGGACTGCAAATGGGAACCACCACACCTGGCTAATTTTTAAATTTTTTGTAGAGATGTGTCTCCCTATGTTACTCAGGCTGGTCTTGTACTTTTGGGCTCAAGCTATCCTCTCACAATCTCCCAAAGTGCTGGGATTACAGGTGTGAGCTACTGCACCCAGCCTAATATATACTTACTTTTAAATAACTTTATTATTATTATTTTTAATTGAAGTGAAATCTTGCCATGTTACCCAGACTGGTCACACAAACTTCTGGGCTCTGGCGATCCAACCACCTCAGCTTCCCAAAGTGCTGGGATTACAGGTGTAAGCCACCATGTCCAGCCCAGTCTAATGTTTTTATTTAAATCTGGGAACATATTTTGGCTCATGCTAGGTTCGAGATATATTTGTTTAGTAAGGCTTATTATTGGGAACTTCTCTTTTGATCTTTTTTGTTTTGAGACAAGGTCTCACTTTGTCACTCAGGCTGGAGTGTCGTGGCATGGTAGTAGCCCACTACAACCTCAACCTCCTGACCTTCTGTACTAAAGTAATCTTCATGCCTCAGCCCCTGTGTAGCTGGGACTACAGGTATGTGCTACCATACCTGGCTAATTTTTAAATTTTTTGCGGAGATGGGGTCTCACTGTTTTGCGCAAGCTGGTCTTGAACTCCTCGGCTTAAGCAATCTTTCTCCCTTGGCCTCCCTAAGTGCTAGGTTTGCAGGTATGAGCCACGGTGCCTGGCCTCTCTTTTGATCTTGAACATTGAGAACATTTAATTAAGATTTTGGGTTTTCATTATCTAATTTGAGGTGGATGTCAGTGTCTTATAACCTGTGCATGTAGGCTACATTAAACTTGAACCTGGGATGGGGTAATAAAATACATTTTAGTTCTATTTACAGTTTCCTAGTCAGTAGTACAACAGTCAAGAGATCAGGAGCTTTCTGCCTATTGGGAGAATATCTGTTCACCCAGTCGATTTTTATTTTATTTTATTTTATATATACAGAGTCTTGCTCTGTACCTGGGCTGGAGTGCAGTGGCTCGATCTCCGCTCACTGCAACCTCCTCCACCCAGACTCAAGCAGTTCTCCTGCCTCAGCCTCCTGAGTAACTGGGATTGCAGGTGCACACCACCACAGCTGGCTAATTTTTGTGTTTTTAGTAGAGATAGGGTTTCACCATGTTGACCAGGCTGGTCTCGAACTTCTGACCTCAAGTAATGTGCCCACCTCTGCCTCCCAAAGTGCTAGGATTACAGGCGTGAGCCACTGTGCCGGTCTACCTAATGGATATTTAAAAAATATTATGAAGCAGGCTGGGTGTGGTGACTCATGTCTGTAATCCCAGCACTTTGGGAGGCCGAGGCAGGAGGGTTGCTTGAGTCCAGTAGTTTGAGACCAGCCTGGGCAACATAGGGAGACCCTGTCTATAAAAAAAATTGTAAAACAAAGGATGTTTGTTTTGTATGCTATAAAGGAGAAGAGGCCAAATGTTTTAAGCAGTTAATGGATTGTTTGTGGAGTAGAAATTCCTTGTATTGTGACCTTTGGCACATTGCTTCCTTGCCTTGTTGTCTTTGTTTTCTTGTTTGAGTTACTTCTCTGCATCTCTTTATATTCCTGCCACTAACATCACCAAAACATGTGTTCTGTTTACTCTATTTCAGAGCTCCAGCATTGACTTTCCAGCAAGCCAGGGATTTGATTTTAATAAAGTTTTTCGCAATGGTAAGATTATGGATAACCTATCTTTAGAGCTTATAAACCTTCACAATGTCCTTGGGAAGTAAGTCTGGACTTGGTTGAGAATTATTATTTTGTGCCTGCTGAAACACAGTCTCAGAGTTCCAGCATATTTGTGTAGCCATGTGCAGCCTTAGAATTTTTAAAAACTTGCTTACTGTGATTTTTTTTTTTTTGAGAAGGAGTCTTGCTGTGTCACCCAGGCTGGAGTTCTGTGGCGTGATCTTGGCTCACTGCACGGTCCGCCTCCCAGGTTCACGCCATTCTCCTGCCTCAGCCTCCCGAGTAGCTGGGACTACAGGCACCCGCCACCACGCCTGGCTAATTTTTTGTATTTTTAGTAGAGACGGGGTTTCACCGTGTGAGCCAGGGTGGTCTCGATCTCCTGACCTTGTGATCCGCCCACCTTAGCCTCCAAAAATGCTATGATTACAAGTGTAAGCCACCACGCCTGGCCTACTGTGATCTTTTAGGGGAAAAAAAAAAAAATTCAGCCATGAGCTGAACAGAATAGATGCTACTTCATTTAACTCTGATAAGGCCCTTCAAACTCCTGTTTTTATTGAGTGCAGTTTATTCTACCACTGGTGTGACATAGTGGCCTAACTCACCACCTGTGGGGAATGCTTCCTTGTTTTCTTTCAGTGTAACAAGAGGTGTGTACTTTACAAATGTACTGTATTCCAGTGATGCTGTAATGAAAACCCTCTTTGCCAGCTAGTGCATGTTTATTTTTATTTTATTTTTTATGTTTGTTTTTTGTAACACCTCTGCTGGCGAGAATTATTTTGAGACGGTCCCACTCTGTCGCCCAGGCTGAGTGCAGTGGTGCAATCATAGCTCAGGAGCCTTGACCTGCTGGGCTCAAGTGATTCTCCCACCTCACCCTCCCGAGTTGCTGGGACTACAGCTTTGCGCCAGCATGCCTGGCTGATTTTCGTGTTTTTTGTAGAAATGGGATTTTGCCATGTTGCCCAGGCTGGTCCCAAACTGCTGTTCTCAAACAATCCACCTGCCTTGGCCTCCCAGCGTGCTGGGATTATAGGCGTGAGCCACCACACCCTGCCTACCTGTTGCTTTTTTAATAGTTGGAGACAGTTTCTTACTTTCTAGGCCGGGCGCGGTGGCTCAAGCCTGTAATCCCAGCACTTTGGGAGGCCGAGACGGGCGGATCACGAGGTCAGGAGATCGAGACCATCCTGGCTAACACGGTGAAACCCCGTCTCTACTAAAAAATACAAAAAAAAAAAAACTAGCCGGGCGAGGTGGCGGGCGCCTGTAGTCCCAGCTACTCGGGAAGCTGAGGCAGGAGAATGGCGTAAACCCGGGAGGCGGAGCTTGCAGTGAGCTGAGATCCAGCCACTGCACTCCAGCCTGGGCGACAGAGCGAGACTCCGTCTCAAAAAAAAAAAAAAAAAAATAGTTGGAGACAGTTTCTTACTTTCTTACGAGAGAAGGAAAGTACGGAGACTGCACGATTGATAATAGCTAACTTGCTAGGGTGATGGCCTGGGGAGCACCTGAGGAAGGGACTGTGTCTCATTCACTTCACATCCCCTTGCATAGCATGATTTCTTTTCTGTATCAGGGAGGTGACCACCAAATGTTTGATGCATAAATGGGTGCATGAGTACTGCACATCAGAGCGTTTGAGGTTGGTTTTCCTTCCTCTTCATTTGTTTCTCTAAAAGTGTTTGGGAAGACCGTGCTTTTTGCAGTGGTATTAAGTATGTACAAGGTCAATATTTTAATTTAATTATTGACATAAATTTTGCTTTTTTTCCCCCATGGTGACTGTAGAATTAATGAATGAAGGAGGGAAGGAGGTTTATCCCAATAAGAATAACTGAACTTTTCTCAGAAAAAAGTACATGGGCTTCAAATGAATTCTCCTCTTCTCAGCAGAACCTCTTTGCAAGGTGTTTAGTACCCATGCCATATTGGTGTTTTTTTTTTTTTTTTTTTGAGACAGAATCTCACTTCCAGGCTAGAGTGCAGTGGTGTGATCTCGACTCACCACAGCCTCCGCTAACGGGTTCAAGCGATTCTCATACTGCAGCCTCCTGAGTAGCTGAGACCACAGGCACACGCTGCCACGCACACCTGATTTATGTATTTTTACTAGATACGGGGTTTCACTATGTTGGCCGGGCTGGTCTTGAACTCCTGACCTCACGTGATTCACTCGCTTTTGCCTCTTAAAGTGCTGGGATTACAGGCATGAGCCACCGGGCCTGGCCCATATTGTTTTTTAATTGCTTCACTGGTGCTGCATCTTAATTTTTGTTGATTTCAATCTTTGGAGGTAATGAAAAGAAACTTTTTTTGAGCCAAAAGTGCTTCACATAGTGACTGAACCAGCAGAGCAATACAGTTTGGGTATTATAAAGAAATTTTTTTTTATTAGTCTCATACTTGACTCTGAAAGCCATTATAAAATAGAAGTTCCAAATGCGTTTAGAGCATTGTATTGGACTAGTGGCAACATTTCTTGAAGGAACCACTTTATCTGGTACTCGTATGGATGCATAGTTCTAACTTTTTTTTTTTTCATAGAAGAAGAGAAACAGCCAGATTGGAATGTGCCTCCTCCTTCTGTTTTATAGTCATGCCCTGGAATATTTTAGTTACAATAGTTAGGACTTCCAGGTCATCCATACTACCAAGCCTCATCCCATGCTGTTGTTGATATGCTCTAAATCTGACTTACACCCTCATCTCTCTCCATTTGCAAGACTTTCCATTCAGGCTTTGTAAATGTCAGGCCCTTTCCTTACAGCCGTCTTCTCTCAAGTTCTTTGATTTCCTTGTCTGGAAGGAAACCAGGTGATTCCTCTTGTTAGTTTCCCCTTGTAGCCTTCTCCATCCCTGGCGGTTTTCCCTCTCACTCTTGTCTTCCTCTGGCCAGGCTGTGCTAGGTGTCCTCCTTGTTTCCCCATGCCACCTTTAGACACCTGAATTTTCTTTTTTTTTTTTTTTTTTTTTTTTGAGACAGAGTTTTGCTCTTGTTGCCCAGGCTGGAGTGCAATGGTGCGATCTCGGCTCACCGCAACCTTTGCCTCCCGGGTTCAAGTGATTCTCCTGCCTCACCCTCCCAAGTAGCTGGGATTATAGGCATGTGCCACCATACCCGGCTAATTTTATATTTTTACTAGGGACAGTTTCTCCATGTTGGCCAGGCTGGTCTCCAACTCCCAACCTCAGATGATCCACCTGCCTTGGCCTCCCAAAATGCTGGGATTACAGGTGTGATCGCCACATCTGGCACCTGAATTTTCTTTTGTACAGGAGCCACCATTCTCAGGCTGTCACTAGCTCTGCAGCCCCTCTGTGCTGACTCCTGTAGGCGCAGCGTGCATCATAGCCTTGGCTTTGGTGTGTTATCATTCTCTCCACTCCTGCCCTTCTCTGGGTGACTTTAGTATCCTCAAGGATAACCAGCAAATGCTCTGGTCTGTTTCTTGACCAGGTGGTCAGCAGTCTTTCTTTCTATCTGTCTTTAGTCCTCTATACCAGTGGCAGGGTCATGGACCTTAGGGTCAAAAACTGCACCTCTCATTTACTATCTTTTTTTTTTCTTTCTTTCTTGAGACAGAGTGTTGCTTTGTCACCAGGCTGGAGTGCACTGGCACATTCATGGCTCACTGCAACCTTGATCCCCTGGCCCAAGTGATTCTCTTAACTTCAGCCTTCCGTGTAGCTGGAACCGTAGGCGCACATCATCATGCCCAGCTAATTTTGACGTTTTTTTATAGAGACAGGTTCTCACTATGTTGTCCTGGCTGGTCTCAAACTCCTGGGTTCAAGCAGTATTCCTGCCGCCACCCCCTAAAGCTCTGGGATTATAGGAATGAGCTGTTGTGCATGGCCTCATTTATTGTTTTTAGTGTTTTTAATGTATGTTTCTTTGAGAGTACTACTTCTTGTGCTTCTAATTCACTTGCTCTGGTACCTATTTCAGCAATCTGTTGACTTACATTGCTTTTTCACTATCTATTGCCTTCCCTGCTTCTCCTTTGTGTGTATTGTTCTCCGTGTATCATGCCAGGAGGCACATGATGTCATTTGTCCTGTTACTGGTAATGTTAACTTGGACCACTTTTTTTGCCAGTTAGTTTTAGCATCCATTGATAATTCTTGCTTTAAGCAATTATCGTTGACAGATGGTGGTTTTGTGCATTCATTGTTCTTTCTACAAATTCCTTAGTGTCCCGTGGCTTTGTTGTTATTGTTGTTTTGAGACAGTCTCACCCTGTTGCCCAGGCTGGAGTGCAGTGGTGTGATCTTGGCTCACTTGCAACCACCACCTCCCAGATTCACGTGATTCTCCCACCTCAGCCTCCTGAGTACCTGGGACTACAGGCGCGTGCCATCATGCGTGGCAAATTTTTGTACTTTTTGATAGAGAGGGCATTTTGAACAGGCTCTGCTCCATATTGAACAGGCTGATCTTAAACTCTTGATCTTAAGTGATCCGCCCTCCTCAGCCTCCTGAAGTGCTGGGATTATAGGCATGAGCCAGGCTCCCGGCCTCCCATGGTGTTTTTTTTTCTTTTCTGGGAGACGGAGTTTCGCTCTTGTTGCCCAGGCTGGAGTGGAATGACGCAATCTCGGCTCACCGCAACCTCCGCCTCCTGGGTTCAAGCGATTCTCCTACCTCAGCCTCACCAGTACCTGGGATTACAGGCATGTGCCACCATGCCTGGCTAATTTTGTATTTTTAGTAGACACAGCGTTTCTCCATGTTGGTCAGGCTGGTCTTGAACTCCCAACCTCAGGTGATCTGCCTGCCTCAGCCTCCCATAGTGCTGGGCTTACAGACATGAGCAACTGCACCTGGTCCCCATGGCTTTTAATACCACCCATATCCCAGTGATAACTACATTTCTATTTCGACACCTTTCTCTTGAGCTATAGGCTTGTAACTGCAAGTTTTAATTTGCGTATACCCTTAGATGATTTGATATGTCCGTGGCCGGGCGCAGTGGCTCATGCCTGTAATCCCAGCACTTTGAGAGGCTGAGATGGGCATATCACCTGAGGTCAGGAGTTCAAGACCAGCCTGGCTAACATGGTGAACCCTTGTCTCTACTAAAAATACAAAAATTAGCTGGCTGTGGTGGTGGGTGCCTGTAGTCCCATCAACTTGGGAGGCTGAGACAGGAGAATTACTTGAACCTGAGAGGTGGAGGTTGCAGTGAGCCGAGATTGTGCCATTGCATTCCAGGCTGGGTGACAGAGCAAGACTTCGTCCTAAAAAAAAAAGAAAAAAAATAGTATGTCCAAAAGGTAGCTTTTGATTTTCACTCCTTGGACCCCAATACCTAGTTTTCTCCTCTTTGTCTTCACATCAGTTAGTGGCCCTACCATCTTCCCAATTGCTTGAACCAAAGACCAAGGTTTTGTTTTTGTTTTTTTTTTTTGAGATGGAGTCTCGCTCAGTCACCAGGCTGACGTGCGGTGGCACTATCTCGGCTCACTGCAACCTCTGCCTCCTGGGTTCAAGCGATTCTTTTCCCTCAGCCTCCCAAATAGCTGGGACTACAGGCATGCGCCACCATGCCTAGCTAATTTTTGTATTTTTAGTAGAGATGGTGTTTCACCATGTTGGCCTGGATTTTCTCCATCTCTTGATCTCGTGATCCACCCGCCCAGGCCTCCCAAAGTGGTTGGATTACAGGCATGAGCCACTGCACCCAGCTGCAAGGTGTTTTTCCTGATTTTGCCTTTCCCTTTATCCTTCATCTCCAGGATATCAGTAAATGTTACCTCTTATGTCTAGAAAATCACTGTCTCCATCTACCCTGCCATCTCTGTAGTCAACGCCAGGGTTACAAACGACAGCCCACTGCTTGCTCCGTGTTTTGTAAATAAGATTTGTTGGACTACAGCTATCCCCGTACATGTACATTCTGTGTATGGCTGCTTTTGTGCCACAACAGCAGGGCTGAGTATTGCAACAGAGACCCCCATGGCCCACAAGCCTAAAACATTTACCATCAAGCCTTTTAAGAAAAAGTTTGCTGGCCGGGCGTGGTGGCGGTGACTCCCTCCTGTAATCCCAGCACTTTGGGAGGCTGAGGTGGGCGGTGAGGTCAGGAGTTCGAAACCAGCCTGGCCAACATGGCGAAACTCTGTCTCTACTGAAAATACAACAATTAGCCTGGTGTGATGGCGCACTCTTGTAATCCCAGCTACTCCGGAGGCTGACAGAAGAATTGCTTGAACCCGGGAGGCAGAGGTTGCAGTGAGCTCAGATTGTGCCCTTGCTCACCAGCCTGGGTGACAGAGTAAGACTTTGTCTTAAAACAAAACAAAAGAAAAAATTTGCTGACCTCTGATCCAGCTCTTGTCTCTTGCCTGGATAATTACTCCTAACTTGTTTCCCAACTTCCACTCTCAGAGTAGTTGTCATGGCCTTTTAAGCATTATGCAGGTAAGGTAATTATCTTGCTTAAAATCTTCTAATGTTGTCCAGTCACTGTTAGAATAATGTGCATTTATTTATTTATTTATTTTTTTGAGATGGAGTCTTGCTCTGTGGCCCAGGCTGGAGTGCAGTGGCCGGATCTCAGCTCACTGCAAGCTCTGCCTTCCGGGTTTACGCCATTCTTCTGCCTCAGCCTCCTGAGTAGCTGGGACTACAGGTGCCCGCCACCTTGCCCGGCTAGTTTTTTGTATTTTTTTAGTAGAGACGGGGTTTCACCATGTTAGCCAGGATGGTCTCGATCTCCTGACCTAGTGATCCGCCCATCTCGGCCTCCCAAAGTGCTGGGATTACAGGCGTGAGCCACCGCGCCCGGCCATAATGTGCATTTCTTACCCTGGCCTGTGAGGGCCTGCAGAATCTTGCTCCATACTCCAGTCTGATGCTGTACCATTCCATTTTTGCTCATGACGTCTGGCTACACCAGCTCCTTGCTGCTCCTGGAACAGTCCTAGCCATTGCCATCTTCTGAATATTCATACTTGTTTCCCCTACTGGAAGGATTCTTCCCCTAGCTCCTTTCATATCCGAATTATTCTCATCCTTTGGGTTTTCCCTTACTTTCCTGATTATCTTGTCAGAAGTAGTTCCCTTTACTACAGAGAAGGATGCATC
The DNA here is from genome assembly GCF_007565055.1 of Rhinopithecus roxellana. Taxonomy (NCBI): domain Eukaryota; kingdom Metazoa; phylum Chordata; class Mammalia; order Primates; family Cercopithecidae; genus Rhinopithecus; species Rhinopithecus roxellana. The sequence goes on along the minus strand of NC_044568.1, from coordinate 73,266,049 downwards.
AGCTTGTCACTGTTCATTCCCCAGTGCCTAATATAATGCTTTGGCAAAGCGTAAGTGCCAGATAAATATTTCTTGAAAGAAGATTGAATGAATGGATGAATGATAAACACATTTCAAAATCACTTGCCTTTCTATTCATTTTTTGAGATGTAGTTAAATATGGTAAATCTTTCCTGAGTAATTCAGACTCTTTGGTTTGTTAAACAAATTTTATGTTAGACAGTTACTTCTGCTAATGTGTTCTTTTTAAAATCATGCTTAGGAATTCCATATTTAAATCAGGAAGAAGAAAGACAGTTAAGAGAGCAGTATGATGAAAAACGTTCACAGGCGAATGGTGCAGGAGCTCTGTCCTACGTATCTCCTAACACTTCAAAATGTCCTGTCACGATTCCTGAGGATCAAAAGAAATTTATTGACCAAGTGGTGTAAGTTCCTAAACTAAAACTAAACGTGCATTGTGTGCTGTATATTGGGGCATGACAGTCATGTATATCTCAAACCTGTACTTTGCAAACATAGTACACACACAGGTGTGATGTTGTGAATAGCAGGATGTAATTGTGGCATATTAAAAAAAAATTTTTTTTTTTTTTTTGAGACAATCTTGCTCTGTTGCCCAGGCTAGAGTGCAATGGTGCAATCCTGGCTTACTGCAACCTCTGCCTCCCAGGTTCAAACAATTCTTGTGCCTCAGCCTCCCGAGTAGCTGGGATTATAGGCGTGCGCCACCACACCCAGCTAATTTTTATATTTTTAGTAGAGCCGAGGTTTTGCCATGTTGGCCACGCTGGTCTTGAACTCCTGGCCTCAAGTGATCCGCCCGCCTCAGCCTCCCAAAGTGTTGGGATTATAGGCATGAGCCAGCATGCCTAGCCAGCATATTCAAATTTGTGCAACAGCAACAAATTGTAAATAGAGTTCCATGTATTGTACTCGGACTTGCTACATGTTACTAGGCACGAGATTTCTGTACGTGGGCAGACCTGTGTGGACTTTTTTTTTTAATTAAATAGAGATGGATCTCACTGTGTTTCCCAGGCTGGTGTCAAACTCCTGAGCTCAAGGGATCTTCCTGCCTCGGCCTCCTGGAGTGTTGGGATTATAGGCCTGAGCCATTGCCTGGCCCCTTTTCTTGTTTTTTAAATACTAATCAACTGACTTCTAAAACTTGCATGGACTCAATACCTGACAGCCACTGTCCGATATCCTTGAAGGCAGAGTAGTGGATCAGGCTTATCCAGTTGGCAGCATGTCCATGTTCTCTTTGCTTGCAGTAAAGGTGCTAACAAGCAGATGGGATCTTGGACAAGTGTCTGGTCTTGCTTAGCTTAGTTGTTGGTGTAACCATTTTACTGGGAAAGTCAAAAATTAAATCACTTGTACTGACGAGTCCTTGAGAAGTTGTCACTAATTAATAACAACAGTAACCCTCTTCCCCCCAAAATATGCCAAATAAAGCTTTCTTAAAAAATTTTATTTATTTTTTGAAACAGGTTCTCGCTCTGTTGCCAAGGCTGGAGTGCAGTGGTGTGATCATGGCTCACTGCAGCCTCAACTTCCCAGGCTCAGGCGATTGTCCCACCTCAGCTTCTGGAGTAGCTGGGACCACAGTTACACTGCACCATGCCCAGTGAATTTTTAAAATTTATTTTTTGTAGTGAGGGGCTCTCAGTATATTGCCCAGGCTGGTCTCAAACTCCTGGGCTCAAGTGATCCCCCCAACCTCGACCTCCCAGAGTGCTATTCTATGCCTAGGTCAAAATAAAGCATTTTAAAAAAAGTCTTTGAGCTAAAAGTTATAGGGTAATTTGGTAGAATTACATTGTCACACATTCTTATATTTAGAATGTTTTTGGTTGTGATTATTTTCTTGGTTGATGACTTAATTCCTTAAAGGTACTGATGGTCATGGTCTATCTATTCCTCAGAGAGAAAATAGAAGATTTATTACAAAGTGAAGAAAACAAGAACTTGAATTTAGAGCCATGTACCGGGTTAGTTGTCCTGAACATTTCTGCATGTTCTTTTTTCGGAAAGGTAGATGATTTGTGGCATTTGATGCATTTAGTCTTTTAAAAACACCTTTATAAAGGGTCTTTTTATTATTAGTATGTTCTCAAGAATTAAGCACTAACTTTAGCATTACACAGTGGGGATAACTGTGTATACTGAGACACTGAATGAATGCTTTGTCCTGTACCTGGAGCGGAGAACACTGTTGTGCAACCTTGACTTTCAGTTATGCCCAAGAGTGGCATAATTACTTTGGCCTTGAGGAGTGCTTAGTACATGAAGGCTTCAGAAGAAAGAATTCACTTTCAGGCTACTTCTACCCTTTTAATTTCTCTCTGCATTTAAAAAACATTAGCATTTCAAAGAGTCAATAACGTGATTGTCTTTTTTTCCTTTTACTTTGTGAGGAGCTTCACAAAAGTATTTTAATGCATCTGTCTACTTTAAAACTCTCTTTATGCAGCTGCAGGAAGCAATATTTTGATTAGACAAGAACTTCTACCTCTTCAATAAAAGCAGTATAATATTAAAGAAAATTTTAGAAGACAAGTGATGAGGAATTCCCCCCATGTCAACTAACCTGCCTATTTTTGTTTGCAAATTACCTGTCAGTTCTAATGAAGTCTCTTTTTAAAGTGAAATCCTTCTCAACAAATGCTTGATCAGTTCGGATTTACTTCTAATGAGCCAAAATCGATACCTTTTCTTTTGTTTTTATAGGTTCCAAAGAAAACTAATTTATCAGACTTTGAGCTGGAAGTAAGTATTTATATTGTATACAGGAGCTCTGTGGGGGACCCAGGATTTAAAGACGAAATATAATCTCTTAGCTCTCATTTCCTTTTTGAAATTCTGCGGTTCTCAGTGATTTGACCCCACCAAGTTCCCCTGCTTTCTTAAGTTGAACTACTCACTTAATTTTCTTTTGTTATTGTTTTTTAACAGATGCTTTAAGGCTTCTTAAAATAATTATCACTTTGGTGCATCCATTAAGCTATGGATTGGTAGTGTTTTTGTCCTTTGGGGGTATACAATGAATATTTGGTTTTCAGACCTAGGAAATACTCAGATGAATGCTTTTGGTAAAGCAAGAGTTCTTAACTTAGGGTAAGACTATGGATGGGTTTCAGGAGGTCTGTGAATCCCCTGAAATAACATCCAGACGTTTGTGTGTGTATTTTTCCAAGGATGTTTCCCTTGGTTTCCTTGTGTTTGCAGGTGGGTCTTCAATTCAGAAATTGAACATTGACATAGACAGGTGGACATTTCCATTTGACTTTGGGGACCTTGTTCTTCCATTGGAATCTACTGGTGACATGTATACTGGGAATATACTTTGAACACAATAGGAAAGGGCTGTTTAGTTTGCCCATGCCCACACTCCCTTCCTGTCATGTCGTCCTTGCAGCCTACTGCAGCTGCATTCCACATCCTTCTCCTTGTTGGCTGATGCAAACTGTTAATACCATGCAAAACTACAGCAGAGTTGGCCGTCTAAAACCTCCTCTTTATATGCCCCGTGCAATCTAAAAAGACTTTCAGGTCGGGCGTGGTGGCTCACTCCTATAATCCTAGCACTTTGGGAGGCCGAGGTGGGCAGATCACCTGAAGTCAGGAGTTCAAGACCAGCCTGGCCAACATGGTGAAACCCCATCTGTACTAAAAATACAAAATTTAGCTGGGCATGGTGGCACATGCCTGTAATCCCAGCTATTTGGGAGGCAAAGGCGGGAGAATCACTTGAACCTGGAAGGCAGAGGTTGCAGTGAGCCAAGATTGTGGCTCGGTTCTTCAGCCTAGGTGGCAGAGCAAGACTCCATCTCAAAAAATAAATAAATAAATAAATAAATAAAATAAGACTTTCACAATTTCAGTTAGGAAACATTTTTGTATTTGGAAGAAAGATTTGACTCTGTGGTAATGAGTTGACTGTATTTTGAGATGTAGGACATTTTAGAAAATGCCTAAGTCCTGGCCGGGCGCAGTGGCTCACCCCTGTAATCCCAACACTTTGGGAGGCCAAGGCGGGCGGATCACAAAGTCGGGAGATTGAGACCACCCTGACTAACACAGTGAAATCCTGTCTCTACTAAAAATGCAAAAGATTAGCGGGGCTTGGTGGCGCGCGCCTGTAGTCCTAGCTACTCTGGAGGCTGAGGCAGAAGAATGGTGTGAACCCAGGAGGCAGAGCTTGCAGTGAGCAGAGATTGCGCCACTGCACTCCAGCCTGGGCGACAGAGCAAGACTCTATCTCAAAAAAAAAAAAAAAGAAAGAAAGAAAATGCCTAAGTCCTAAAAAAATTAATTTGAAAGTCAAATCCATGTTTATGTGTTTAAGAGCAAGGGTAAGGAAACATTTAGCAGCTGAAACGTTATAAAATAAATGTGCTATAAAGTCTTCATTGTAGTGATAATTCTTTCATTATTAATAAAACTTACGTTACTTAATTTATAGCTGGATAGTTGCTTATAAAATACTTTGGGATTTAGCTGTCATTGACTCATCTACTGATTACATGTTTTTCTTTTCTTTAGGTATCCGAAAGGCATTCATGTTGAGACTTTAGAAACTGAAAAGGTAACCCCAAGAATTACCTAGCGCTAACATTAAACACATTCATTGTTACACTGATACGGGTTTCGTTTTTTTTTTTTTCCTCAGGATTTTGCTCTGATTGCCCAGGCTGGAGTGCAGTGGGGCTATCACGGCTCACTGCAGCCTTGACTTCCTGGGTTCAGGTGATTCTCCTATGTCAGCCTTCCAAACTGGGACTTCAGGCTCGTGCCACCTTGCCTGGCTAATTTTTTATATTTTTAGTAGAGACAAGCGTTTCGCCCTGTTATCCAGGCTGGTCTTGAACTCCTGGGCTCAAACAATTTGCTCACCTCGGCCTCACAGAGTGAGCCACAGCAGTGACCTGAGCCACTGCTCGCAATCTCTAGTGTGCGAAAGTCAGAATTTGTACCTTGTCTATGCTTGCTATGAGCTGGGTAACCTAGGGTAAGTCATTTGACCTCTTTAAGTCTCATTTTCCCTCTTCTGTACATTGGGGCTGAGCATGGTAACAGTGATCTATACTTTCTCATAGCCTTTTTATGCTGATACTGTGGGTAAGTGGAAGTGATGCTTTGTAAACTTGAAGTATACAAATGTTAGTTTGTATTCTTACTGTGGCAGAAAGCTATAATGGTACATGTGAAGAAATGGCTTCATGTTGCGTGGGCAGATAAAACTAAATTTTAGAATCCTGGTCGTAAGCATAGCTATTGTCTTGGGTACGCAGGGTACACTGATAGAATTGTGATGGATAGTGGGTGGCTAGTGGTGGGTTCCTTCTGCAGTGTTTGAATTTTATAATTGTTGTTGCTCTTAAGTCAGGTATAAAATTAGAGATTAAATACAGTAGAAAAATAATCTTGGTAGATGGTTTATCTTTAGTGGACACAAAATATATATGGGAAAGAAAGCACTAGTTACCGGACACGTTGGCAGAAAATCCAGGCTTTTTTCTTACGTTAATACAACGTATATGTAAGTTTTGTTAATGTTAATACAACATAAGCATTTTACTTTAAAACTCTTCAGAAATCGATGTTCAAATGCAACATAACTTTTTTAGTATTTGTCATAGGAAATGTCTTATTCTCACAGTCTGTTGATATTTTTAACTGATGTCTGTTGGGTTGAATTAGTAAACTGTAGGAAAATGTCATGGAAACACAGAGACAAAATTTGGTTTGTAATGCATCAGCTCGACTTATGTTGGCATTTCAAAGTGTTTTCTGTTATATTT